>NC_074711.1:16514250-16814250 GCF_947242115.1 Biomphalaria glabrata | reverse complement strand
AAGTTCATTTAAGTCAGGTCCACGTGTAGTACACCTACCCTGTAGCAGTGGTTCCCAATAGTACACCTACCCTGTAGCAGTGGTTCCCAAACTTTTCTCCATAACGGAACACTTCGCATATTCTGAATATTTAGCGGAACACTTTGCTTGTTGTTTAGAGAGATCATTTCACGTCGTGGCTTATTAGTAAATTATTCCTGTAGTTCGTGGAACACATATTAGGACCTCGTGGAACACATATTAGGACCTCGTGGAACACATATTAGGACCTCGTGGAACACATATTAGGACCTCGTGAAACACATATTAGGACCTCGTGGAACACATATTAGGACATCTTGGAACACATATTAGGACCTCGTGGAACACATATTAGGACCTCGTGGAACACATATTAGGACCTCTTGGAACACATATTAGGACCTCTTGGAACACATATTAGGACCTCGTGGAACACATATTAGGACCTCGTGGAACACATATTAGGGCCTCGTGGAACACATATTAGGACCTCGTGGAACACATATTAGGACCTTGTGGAACACATATTAGGACCTCGTGGAACACATATTAGGACCTCTTGGAACACATATTAGGACCTCTTGGAACACATATTAGGACTTCGTGGAACACATATTAGGACCTCGTGGAACACATATTAGGGCCTCGTGGAACACATATTAGGACCTCGTGGAACACATATTAGTGCCTCGTGGAACACATATTAGGACCTCGTGGAACACATATTAGGCCTCGTGGAACACATATTAGTGCCTCGTGGAACACATATTACTGCCTCGTGGAACACATATTAGGATCTCGTGGAACACATATTAGGGCCTCGTGGAACACATATTAGGGCCTCGTGGAACATATTAGGACCTCGTGGAACACATATTAAGACCTCTTGGAACACATATTAGGGCCTCGTGGAACACATATTAGGACTCGTGGAACACATATTAGGGCCTCGTGGAACACATATTAGGGCCTCGTGGAACACATATTAGGACCTCGTGGAACACATATTAGTGCCTCGTGGAACACATATTAGGCCTCGTGGAACACATATTAGGACCTCGTGGAACACATATTAGTGCCTCGTGGAACACATATTAGGGCCTCGCGGAACACATATTAGGGCCTCTTGGAACACATATTAGGGCCTCGTGGAACACATATTAGGACCTTGTGGAACACATATTAGGGCCTCGTTAAACACATATTAGGGCCTCGTGGAACACATATTAGGGCCTCGTGAAACACATATTAGGACCTCGTGGAACACATATTAGGACCTCGTGGAACACATATTAGGGCCTCGTTGAACACATATTAGGACCTCGTGGAACACATATTAGGACCTCGTGGAACATATATTAGGGCCTCGTGGAACACATATTAGGACCTCGTGGAACACATATTAGTGCCTCGTGGAACACATATTAGGACCTCGTGGAACACATATTAGGCCTCGTGGAACACATATTAGTGCCTCGTGGAACACATATTACTGCCTCGTGGAACACATATTAGGACCTCGTGGAACACATATTAGTGCATCGTGGAACACATATTAGTGCCTCGTGGAACACATATTAGGACCTCGTGGAACACATATTAGGGCCTCGTGGAACACATATTAGGACCTCGTGGAACACATATTAGTGCCTCGTGGAACACATATTACGACCTCGTGGAACACATATTAGGACCTCGTGGAACACATATTAGGGCCTCGTGGAACACATATTAGGACCTCGTGGAACACTTATTAGGACCTCGTGGAACACATATTAGGACCTCGTGGAACACATATTAGGACGTCGTGGAACACATATTAGGACCTCGTGGAACACATATTAGGACCTCGTGGAACACATATTAGTGCCTCGTGGAACACATATTAGGACCTCGTGGAACACATATTAGGGCCTCGTGGAACACATTTTAGGGCCTCGTGGAACACATATTAGTGCCTCGTGGAACACATATTAGGACCTCGTGGAACACATATTAGGACCTCGTGGAACACATATTAGGGCCTCGTGGAACACATATTAGGACCTCGTGGAACACATATTAGGGCCTCGTGGAACACATATTAGGGCCTCGTGGAACACATATTAGGGCCTCTTGGAACACATATTAGGACTCGTGGAACACATATTAGGACCTCTTGGGTGGAACACATATTAGTGCCTCCTGGAACACATATTAGGGCCTCGTGGAACATATATTAGGGCCTCGTGGAACACATATTAGGGCCTCGTGGAACACATATTAGGGCCTCGTGGAACATATATTAGGGCCTCGTGGAACACATATTAGGGCCTCGTGGAACACATATTAGGACCTCGTGGAACACATATTAGGGCCTCGTGGAACACATATTAGTGCCTCGTGGAACACATATTAGGACCTCGTAGAACACATATTAGGGCCTCGTGGAACACATATTAGGGCCTCGTGGAACACATATTAGGACCTCGTGGAACACATATTAGTGCCTCGTGGAACACATATTAGGCCTCGTGGAACACATATTAGGACCTCGTGGAACACATATTAGTGCCTCGTGGAACACATATTAGGGCCTCGTGGAACACATATTAGGGCCTCTTGGAACACATATTAGGGCCTCGTGGAACACATATTAGGGCCTCGTGGAACACATATTAGGACCTCGTGAAACACATATTAGGGCCTCGTGGAACACATATTAGTGCCTCGTGGAACACATATTAGGACCTCGTGGAACACATATTAGGACCTCGTGGAACACATATTAGGGCCTCGTGGAACACATATTAGGCCTCGTGGAACACATATTAGTGCCTCGTGGAACACATATTAGTGCCTCGTGGAACACATATTAGGGCCTCGTGGAACACATATTAGGACCTCGTGGAACACATATTAGGACCTTGTGGAACACATATTAGGACCTCGTGGAACACATATTAGGACCTCTTGGAACACATATTAGGACCTCTTGGAACACATATTAGGACTTCGTGGAACACATATTAGGACCTCGTGGAACACATATTAGGGCCTCGTGGAACACATATTAGGACCTCGTGGAACACATATTAGTGCCTCGTGGAACACATATTAGGACCTCGTGGAACACATATTAGGCCTCGTGGAACACATATTAGTGCCTCGTGGAACACATATTACTGCCTCGTGGAACACATATTAGGATCTCGTGGAACACATATTAGGGCCTCGTGGAACACATATTAGGGCCTCGTGGAACATATTAGGACCTCGTGGAACACATATTAAGACCTCTTGGAACACATATTAGGGCCTCGTGGAACACATATTAGGACTCGTGGAACACATATTAGGGCCTCGTGGAACACATATTAGGGCCTCGTGGAACACATATTAGGACCTCGTGGAACACATATTAGTGCCTCGTGGAACACATATTAGGCCTCGTGGAACACATATTAGGACCTCGTGGAACACATATTAGTGCCTCGTGGAACACATATTAGGGCCTCGCGGAACACATATTAGGGCCTCTTGGAACACATATTAGGGCCTCGTGGAACACATATTAGGACCTTGTGGAACACATATTAGGGCCTCGTTAAACACATATTAGGGCCTCGTGGAACACATATTAGGGCCTCGTGAAACACATATTAGGACCTCGTGGAACACATATTAGGACCTCGTGGAACACATATTAGGGCCTCGTTGAACACATATTAGGACCTCGTGGAACACATATTAGGACCTCGTGGAACACATATTAGGGCCTCGTGGAACACATATTAGGACCTCGTGGAACACATATTAGTGCCTCGTGGAACACATATTAGGACCTCGTGGAACACATATTAGGCCTCGTGGAACACATATTAGTGCCTCGTGGAACACATATTACTGCCTCGTGGAACACATATTAGGACCTCGTGGAACACATATTAGTGCATCGTGGAACACATATTAGTGCCTCGTGGAACACATATTAGGACCTCGTGGAACACATATTAGGGCCTCGTGGAACACATATTAGGACCTCGTGGAACACATATTAGTGCCTCGTGGAACACATATTACGACCTCGTGGAACACATATTAGGACCTCGTGGAACACATATTAGGGCCTCGTGGAACACATATTAGGACCTCGTGGAACACTTATTAGGACCTCGTGGAACACATATTAGGACCTCGTGGAACACATATTAGGACGTCGTGGAACACATATTAGGACCTCGTGGAACACATATTAGGACCTCGTGGAACACATATTAGTGCCTCGTGGAACACATATTAGGACCTCGTGGAACACATATTAGGGCCTCGTGGAACACATTTTAGGGCCTCGTGGAACACATATTAGTGCCTCGTGGAACACATATTAGGACCTCGTGGAACACATATTAGGACCTCGTGGAACACATATTAGGGCCTCGTGGAACACATATTAGGACCTCGTGGAACACATATTAGGGCCTCGTGGAACACATATTAGGGCCTCGTGGAACACATATTAGGGCCTCTTGGAACACATATTAGGACTCGTGGAACACATATTAGGACCTCTTGGGTGGAACACATATTAGTGCCTCCTGGAACACATATTAGGGCCTCGTGGAACATATATTAGGGCCTCGTGGAACACATATTAGGGCCTCGTGGAACACATATTAGGACCTCGTGGAACACATATTAGGGCCTCGTGGAACACATGTTAGTGCCTCGTGGAACACATATTAGGACCTCGTAGAACACATATTAGGGCCTCGTGGAACACATATTAGGGCCTCGTGGAACACATATTAGTGCCTCGTGGAACACATATTAGGGCCTCGTGGAACACATATTAGGGCCTCTTGGAACACATATTAGGGCCTCGTGGAACACATATTAGGGCCTCGTGGAACACATATTAGGACCTCGTGAAACACATATTAGGGCCTCGTGGAACACATATTAGTGCCTCGTGGAACACATATTAGGACCTCGTGGAACACATATTAGGACCTCGTGGAACACATATTAGGGCCTCGTGGAACACATATTAGGCCTCGTGGAACACATATTAGTGCCTCGTGGAACACATATTAGTGCCTCGTGGAACACATATTAGGGCCTCGTGGAACACATATTAGGACCTCGTGGAACACATATTAGGACCTTGTGGAACACATATTAGGACCTCGTGGAACACATATTAGGACCTCTTGGAACACATATTAGGACCTCTTGGAACACATATTAGGACTTCGTGGAACACATATTAGGACCTCGTGGAACACATATTAGGGCCTCGTGGAACACATATTAGGACCTCGTGGAACACATATTAGTGCCTCGTGGAACACATATTAGGACCTCGTGGAACACATATTAGGCCTCGTGGAACACATATTAGTGCCTCGTGGAACACATATTACTGCCTCGTGGAACACATATTAGGATCTCGTGGAACACATATTAGGGCCTCGTGGAACACATATTAGGGCCTCGTGGAACATATTAGGACCTCGTGGAACACATATTAAGACCTCTTGGAACACATATTAGGGCCTCGTGGAACACATATTAGGACTCGTGGAACACATATTAGGGCCTCGTGGAACACATATTAGGGCCTCGTGGAACACATATTAGGACCTCGTGGAACACATATTAGTGCCTCGTGGAACACATATTAGGCCTCGTGGAACACATATTAGGACCTCGTGGAACACATATTAGTGCCTCGTGGAACACATATTAGGGCCTCGCGGAACACATATTAGGGCCTCTTGGAACACATATTAGTGCCTCGTGGAACACATATTAGGACCTTGTGGAACACATATTAGGGCCTCGTTAAACACATATTAGGGCCTCGTGGAACACATATTAGGGCCTCGTGAAACACATATTAGGACCTCGTGGAACACATATTAGGACCTCGTGGAACACATATTAGGGCCTCGTTGAACACATATTAGGACCTCGTGGAACACATATTAGGACCTCGTGGAACACATATTAGGGCCTCGTGGAACACATATTAGGACCTCGTGGAACACATATTAGTGCCTCGTGGAACACATATTAGGACCTCGTGGAACACATATTAGGCCTCGTGGAACACATATTAGTGCCTCGTGGAACACATATTACTGCCTCGTGGAACACATATTAGGACCTCGTGGAACACATATTAGTGCATCGTGGAACACATATTAGTGCCTCGTGGAACACATATTAGGACCTCGTGGAACACATATTAGGGCCTCGTGGAACACATATTAGGACCTCGTGGAACACATATTAGTGCCTCGTGGAACACATATTACGACCTCGTGGAACACATATTAGGACCTCGTGGAACACATATTAGGGCCTCGTGGAACACATATTAGGACCTCGTGGAACACTTATTAGGACCTCGTGGAACACATATTAGGACCTCGTGGAACACATATTAGGACGTCGTGGAACACATATTAGGACCTCGTGGAACACATATTAGGACCTCGTGGAACACATATTAGTGCCTCGTGGAACACATATTAGGACCTCGTGGAACACATATTAGGGCCTCGTGGAACACATTTTAGGGCCTCGTGGAACACATATTAGTGCCTCGTGGAACACATATTAGGACCTCGTGGAACACATATTAGGACCTCGTGGAACACATATTAGGGCCTCGTGGAACACATATTAGGACCTCGTGGAACACATATTAGGGCCTCGTGGAACACATATTAGGGCCTCGTGGAACACATATTAGGGCCTCTTGGAACACATATTAGGACTCGTGGAACACATATTAGGACCTCTTGGGTGGAACACATATTAGTGCCTCCTGGAACACATATTAGGGCCTCGTGGAACATATATTAGGGCCTCGTGGAACACATATTAGGGCCTCGTGGAACACATATTAGGACCTCGTGGAACACATATTAGGGCCTCGTGGAACACATGTTAGTGCCTCGTGGAACACATATTAGGACCTCGTAGAACACATATTAGGGCCTCGTGGAACACATATTAGGGCCTCGTGGAACACATATTAGGACCTCGTGGAACACATATTAGTGCCTCGTGGAACACATATTAGGCCTCGTGGAACACATATTAGGACCTCGTGGAACACATATTAGTGCCTCGTGGAACACATATTAGGGCCTCGTGGAACACATATTAGGGCCTCTTGGAACACATATTAGGGCCTCGTGGAACACATATTAGGGCCTCGTGGAACACATATTAGGACCTCGTGAAACACATATTAGGGCCTCGTGGAACACATATTAGTGCCTCGTGGAACACATATTAGGACCTCGTGGAACACATATTAGGACCTCGTGGAACACATATTAGGGCCTCGTGGAACACATATTAGGCCTCGTGGAACACATATTAGTGCCTCGTGGAACACATATTAGTGCCTCGTGGAACACATATTAGGCCTCGTGGAACACATATTAGTGCCTCGTGGAACACATATTAGGGCCTCGTGGAACACATATTAGGGCCTCGTGGAACACATATTAGGGCCTCGTTGAACACATATTAGGGCCTCGTTGAACACATATTAGGGCCTCGTGGAACACATATTAGGGCCTCGTGGAACACATATTAGGGCCTCGTGGAACTCATATTAGGACCTCGTGGAACACATATTAGGGCCTCGCGAGGGATCCGCAGCATACAGTTTAGGAAAAAGTTCCCCTCTAACTTTGTATCATATATTTTATAGCGGCCCCAGAAAAGGGAAAAGCCGCTATTCATTTTGTGTGATCTATTAAAAACAAAACAAAACTAAAATAATTGTGTCCATACCTTCGTTTAGATTGCGAAAAAGTGGAAAAGAGATTGAAAAAAACGATATCATGATTTTTATTTTATCTTATATAATACAGACGAATACAGAAGATGATTACGTCCTACGCGTCATGCATTCAGTCATGCTTATTAACCAATGACTTAAATTCTGCCAAGTCACTGGTTTTCCTGGCTAGCTCAGACAACCCATTCCATGCTTTAATAGCACTAGGGAAGAAGGAGTGTTTGTACAAATTTGTCCTAGCATATGGGACGAGGAATGTGCCTTTATCTTTGTGTCTTTCAGAGTATTTTATTAAATTTTGTTTTTGTATTTGAAGATTGAAGATATTTTCGATCTTGCAAAGTTCTGGTGCAACGACTACTTTATATCTTCTGAAAGTGAATAGTTTTGTTTTTAAAATTGATTATGCAAGAAGTTTTTTTCATAAATTTACACAACTTCTGCTGAGTAGGTCTTTATGATAGATCACAGACTTTTTGTTGAAAAATGTGGCTTCATAGACGAATTCGCGCATTGGTACAATACTATATAAATTAAGTCAGAAAATTCATTAACGATAATAGGTGGTTCGCTTTGTTTTCAGGTAAAAAAAACAATGCAAAACGATTCTATGAGATTGCGTATTTCACTTCTATTACAGTTAATTTTCTCGCCAGCATATCTAGAAGTATTATTATCGATAATAGGTTGTTTAGTGAAAATAACATCAAGTGAGCCTAATGAAATAAACTCCGATATTAATTTAAATAATTAAAGCAAGACAATGGCTTTAATATTCATTACCCATTGGCCGATTGGTGTAATCTTATTTTGATATACTTTAGGTATTGATATAAATTAAAACCTAATTAATTATTTAATCAATATTTAAATAAATCACTCATCAAATCAAAAGTAATACAAAAGAAGTTTTAGTCTCATATATACTTGGACAAAGGAACTAGATCATAAAGAATCGGTACAACCAACTCTTCTCAAAGACTATCAATCTCATTCTAGTCCAGTTAAGAGTGTCTAATGACGAATTTACACATTTGGGAACTGCTGTTGTCTACATGGAACTCATATACGAAATTTTTAGAACCTTTGAAAACAAGACAGTAAAGATTCCAGTTGGAATTGTGTGTGTGTGTGTGTCTTTCTTGCACCAATGAAACAGGAGCAGGTCCAGAGAGTTGAACTATTCACAAAATAGTCTGATACTTCTTGGTTTGTTAATTCTGGGCTTTGTAACAGGATTGTGAAGGAATGGGAATGATCAGAGGGTTAGGGTTAATGACATGGGGGGGGGGCGCTTTTATTGTTTCATTGGACATCAATTGTTTCACTTTTTTTTTTCAATGCAGTTTTTTTTTTATTTTGAGATTGTTTTGTAATCAACTATCATTATTAATCATAATTATTGCGATTTAGTATTGTTTGTTAATAAACAATAGTGTATATCTGATGTCCACTACACATTTTCTGAGAACATCTTCCTAACCCAATGAAGAAGTAATTAATGTGGCGTGAATTTGAGTTCTTTTCGAAATCAGGCTATATGGGCCACGTGCTAATGGTTACGTTTTGCAACTTGTTAATAGCGATCTAATAGCGAGCTAATTCAGACAAAGCTTGACATCTTGTCTTCGTGTGCTAGATCAAATCAATCCAATTAAAAGATATACTTTTCATTTTCTCCGTCCCTGAATATCTTCTATTGCGAAGAGATTACATTCCACTTCAAGATAAAAGTATCTAAGTTAAAGGTGCAGACTTCTATCAGTGGCGTAGCTAGGGTGAGGGAGATGAATTTGAAAATCCCCCCGTGCCCCCCTCCCCCCCCCCCACACACTTTTTGAGGGCCCCCAAATTACTTTAAAAATTAAATATTACGCAAAATGCAGGGGCCCCCAAAAGAGGTCAAGCCCCCCGGGCCCTCAAACGATTGAAAATTTATAGCTACGTCCCTGACTTTAATACAAATTTAAAGAATAATAGTAGGTATGTTGAAATTAAAGATGTAAAACTTGTACAGAAATTATGTTTTAGAAATTAAAGTAACTGACTTTTTCTATTTTGTCCGTTTGATCTTAGCTTGGAACTCTCAAAACAAGTGTTTCAATCAATGTCATCATCATCATTATCTCCCCCTTGACTTTCGTCGTAAAGGTGCTGTGACAGTTCGCTTAACCAAATCCCTTCAAGAGAGAGGCCGGTCCATTCTTTTAATGTTGTCCAGCCAGACTTTTCTAATGTAGCTTGAATGATCACTTTTGACAATGAGTTTTGTCTTACAATTCGACCGAACCAGTTCAGCGTTCGTCTCGTATTGAGAAGTTCCGTTTTGCCAGCCAGATCTTAGGTTTAGGTGTTTAAATCCTATACTCTTAAGCGAGCAATTCTTGTATGTATGTATGTATGTATTTATATTTATATTTATATATATATATATATATATATATAAATTTTATTTCGAAAACGGCTCTAACGATTTTCTTTAAAATTTCAAGGTATGTGCATATTAGTGAGAAAAAAATTCTCAACTCATTGGCCACATCGGGAAAACTCGAGGTCGACCGTTATATCAGTTTGAAAATGCCTCATTATCGAAAAATTAATTTTGACTAGAATGTTTTATGAATGAAAATTTTCCATGACGTAAACGGGAAAAACGCTGTTTACGTCACTAGGCTTACCGCAGTATACTAAAATATTTCTTTGCAAACAAGAACGAGTTTTAAAGGATCAATAGACCTAATTAAACATTTGCGCACCATCTTACTGTAGATTGATTTATTATAGAACTATGAAAGAAAAGTAATGAAATTAAATGTGCCGATATATGATTAGTTATTGTGGTTTAAGTGCTTAATAAGTTGTTTACACTTTAATTGTGTAGAGCGGTGTAGATACCTTTTACTTTGTTGTTTATTTTGCTGGTGACCTCCAGCTGTCTCGTTCTGAGGTTGCATGCAACCATGTGCTCTCTTCCATGTCAGCTAAGTTAAGTTTGCACCATAAGCTGGTCTTTTAAGGGTTTCGGTGTTACGTCGACCACTTTTTAGCTCACCAAAAAAGACTGCCTTTGGCATGCGTTCGTCTGAGATTCGTCTCCCATACAGGATACTGCTCTGTCCAGCGTAACTGTCAGACTTAAAGAATTCCCTCTATACAAAGGCCGCGGATACACATTTGAGACCAAAAGAAAATTTGCTGCCGAGGACAGACGCAGACGCTAAAAGAAAATCTTAATCGAGCATCGCGGACAATGGTTATGCTTGCCCTGGATGTGGCAAGATATGTAGGTCACAGCTGCAATCCTTATTAATTTTCGGACTCTAAGACAAGCCTTATTATTATTATTATTTTGCTGGTGAATTATTACCATGTGTTCATGCTTCAGTGTCTACCTCTCCTGTACCAAAACAAAGGAAATGGTCATAACACAGCTTCTCTACGCCTTACTTGCTCACACTAAACATGATATCCATCTAGCGGTCAACGAGTTTGCGTACACTGCAGCCTCTTTTGATTTAACTATAAACCTCGGTAAAAAGCTTGGAGTTAGGGCCAGGAGAGATCTGAATGGATGGATGTGTAAAAGCAGGCCATAGCACCACTAGGATGGATGGATGGCAAAAGCCGGTATGAACTTCCTATAGTCCGACAGTCAGGCTGGGCAGGGCACGTAACCCGTATGGGTAACGAGCATATTGTTTGGCGTAACAGAGGTGCCCCACGGAAACGTTTCTTTAGAAAACTAATGCCATGATTTAAGTCTAATAAGAAAAAATGCGCCATTTTACTTTGTCACTAAGTGCAGAGAAGTTACATTGCAAAGACTTTCTTCCAAGCCAATAATAGTAAGCCTACAATAGTTTTACGCAAAAGATGGATTGTAAAACTATAAGACGGACGTGAGCTGTAGTTTGTCTAGACTGTAGGAGGACTTAAAAGACTTTAAATTTAATCGACATGTACAATTAGGCCTACAATTAGAACTAACAGAACACTAAAACAACTCTTCAGATTAGTAGTCTTTATCCGATCGTTCATTTTCGTAATAACAAGAATATTCCCAAAATGACTTCGGGTATATAATCTTCCGAAATTATTTAACAGAGCGAGGTTCGGCCACCTGGTACAAAAATATTCTCAAAATGACTTCGGATATATATCCTTCCTTAACAAATTATTCATCCGAGCGAGGCTCGGTCACCTGATATTTAAGTATCTAACAAGAAATGTGTACCCTATTTTTGCGCACTTACTTCTCATACGCGTATATCCAGCACAAATTACAAAATAAGTAAAATAAAAAAATAAACCCGCACCCTTATACACAACAACACAGCGAACTATAGGAGGTATAAAGACCCATCAGTATGTCCATAGTTTCCCATACGATATAGTTATGAGTAAAATAAATGTATTAAACCCCGCACCTTTGTTTACCTCACACAGCTGCCATTAGTTGGTCAAAACTTGTTTAATCCATGGGTTATATACGCGAAAATCTGTACTTATATACCTTAAAAACATATTTTTAGCATAGCGTGTGTACGTAACAATGCTCAGTGCACTCAGGTTCAAACCTTTTTTTTTAGGTTTTGTAAGAAAGTTAAATCTTGGCGGTTATCGTGCTGCTTAGTTTTGAGTTAAATCTCGATCTAATCTTCTGTATGTCAACTCAGCTGCAAACAAATGTTGTTTTTTTGTTTTTTAAATTAACTTAAATTAGAAAATGGTGGTGATTGTATTCATACTATGGAAGTTATTTTCTCTTTATTCAGTTCTAAAGTTACATGATAAGGCAGGTCACATCAGTGCGCCCTTTCAAGAAAACACAGACAAAAAAACACATAGATATAGATTTGGTTGATTCAAGCATGAAAGTGAAGCCACTAAAAACACAGAGATTGTGTTTCTGTAAGTAACGCATGTGCAGAAGTCAGACACAAAAATATCATAAATATATAAATTACATTGTTTTCTATGAAAACTTTATTCAAAGTTATTAGAAGTAATCTGTGCATTATTCTGGCTGTTGTCACGTTTCTGGAATTCATGTGAAATGTTGACAGACGTAAATATTTGAACTGAATGTGTAGACACAAAACACCCTGGAGAGTTGACCTCAGAGGAAAATGCTACAAAATAGAAAGTCAAAAAAGACAACAATTAAAATGATTTTCTGTAAAGAAAATTATGTTCATATATTTATTGTTAACATTCAAGTCTTTCAAATTTCATTTAAATATTACACACACACAAATCATTTTTAATTCAGACATTCTGCACGTTAGTTGGAGCGACTGTATTTAGGACACAAGAGGAAGGGAAAATTGTAATAGCAAAATTAATAGCTCGTGAAATAAAATGCGCAGTCAGTATATTTTCTCACATTAAAAGTTCTGGTGTTTTTGTATCAATGTAGTTCCAAGATTGAGCATAGACCAAAATTATCTTCCTATATTTTTATAAAATAGTCACAGTCTACATTTCTTTAGAAAATTTTGAAGTCATTGATATATTTTTTGCTTGTTTTTTCCTTTCTTATTTTTCTTATTTGTTTTGAAATTTAAAATAATTTCAAACCTTTAAAAAGCAACTAAATACAAACGGACTTTAAAAAATGTAACTTTGGGTAAACGATAAGTTATTATAATGCTGTGGCTGAGTGGTCAAGCTCTTGGCTTCCGATCATTGGCTCTTGAGTTCGAATCTCGTTGAAGACTGGGATTTTGAATATCGGGATTTTAAGGGCGCCCCTGAGTCCACCCAATTCTATTGGGTACCTGAATTTAGTTGGGGAAGTAAAGGCAGTTGGTCGTTGTGCTGGACTGCTGGACACATGACACCCTGCTCGTTAAACGTTGGCCAAAGAAACAGATGACCTTTACATCCTCTGGGCCTATAGATCGCAAGGTCTGAAATATGGGAACTTACTTTACTAAAGCAGCAGGAGCAAGGAAATAAAGGATAACAAAAGGGACACTTACAAATAAAAACCTGTTCAACCACATCACAAAAAAGCTTAAATTTATAGTCTGCCTGGACTAAATTTAGATTTATATACACGGATTTGAATATACAAATTATATCTATAATATATATATATATATATATATATATATAAATATATATATTATAAATAGTGTCCACAAGACATTTTGTATGGAGATCTAACAGAAGGCAGTAGAACCGCTGGTGGTCCACTTTTAAGGTACTGATGTATGCAAACGAGACATAAAGCTTTTCAAAATCGACACTAACAGTTGGGAAACAGAGGCACTAAATAGATCCACATGGAGGGCAAGCATAAAGGAAGGCTCCTGGATTGCAGATGCCATACACAATAATTTTAGAAAAAAAAAGGGTGAAAGTGCAACGGCACCTGGTGATTACATATGCCCAACCTGTAAGCCAGCTGTGTATCAATAATTAGCCTCTTAAGTCATACAAGAAGTTGCAAAGGGAAAAGATCGTCTCTCGAGACGCAAAATGACAAAGAATAGATAGCATCTTCACTAAGGTTAATCTTGCATTTTATTTTTGCGCCATTGCACGTCTTGTTGAGGTTGCCCTTTTGAAAAACCTAAAATTAGACACAACTTTGGCGCACCTGATGACTCAACATGACGTTATTCACTCAAAGGAAGTCTTGAAATCAATGTCTTGCCGTGGCCAGGTAAATGGGCCAGGTAAATATAAAAACACAAAGCCATTGAAATAGTTTATCGTTTCAATCTCCCCATTAGGTATTTTAAAATGTTTCCCATGTATTTGTATTGAAAAAATATTCGGCTAATAGTCAAATACTGACTTCATTTGTCATCCTAATGAAAGATAAATATTAGATGTGGTTAAATTATAGATTAACTTTATAACAATAACACTGTACTATAGGGCGGAATGATAACATGTGAATTTTATTTAAATTTCCTTATTGAAAATTATTTCTTAATGTATTGTTTAATTTGTTTTTTTTAATGGCTTAATAGCTTCCGAATCAAGGACTCATGAGTTAGAATCCCGATTAAATCTAGAATTTTTCATTTCGAAATTTTGTGGATACCTGATACAACTGGGGTAAAGTAATGGCAGTTGGTCATTTGGCTTGCCATTTTACTCTCGATAAATGTCGATCACTGAAAAATTATCATCTTAACATCATCTGCCCCATAGATCTCAAGGTTTTAAAAGGAATCTACTCATTGGATAACGATTGAAAAAGTACTGTAATCCATGTGTAATGAAACCTCGCTCGATGGATCTCAAGCTAGACTCGACTTACTTGTTATTTTATTTGCTAAAGCCGCATGTACAATCTTTAGGGTTGAAGACTAAGCCATAGGGACAGTCCATAAGTGTCACGCCGTTATAAAACTGGGCTGGATTGCTGGCTGTTCTTAATGCACAGTCTGTTAATACAGGAATCATTGTTGTATTAGTCAAGCAAGAGAAAGTACAAGGGACAAGAGGAATGGAGGAAAAATACAAATCAGTTTTAAAACGAAATGACGTCTATATACCTTGAACACCAAGAATAAAGCAACTAGAGATTATTTTCAGAAATGGAGGCCAATCTATTATTAACCAGATTTGTTTTGGCGTTTTCGGTGTAGAGAAGACACGGAAGGGTTGATAAGCTATGCATTTCTTTTTAAATCCTAGAATAGTTATTGTGCAGTTTTTAAGCACAGAATTATAAAATGAAAAATCAAATGTTAACATAGAGCAGAGGACTATGACTAATTTTAGTACGTAATCTCCAATAGAGTTAGTAGAACAAAACAAATCACGAGTGGTTATCTCAATGATTGTACTAGAACATAATCAGCATGACTGACTTGATGAGTGACACTAGACTCTCCTTCAAACTGACCAGTTAAATTATCAGTTCATCAGAATGAAAGACGTCCACGTCATTGCTGCTTGGAAGGAGAGGCATAGAACCGAAATAAGACAAATAAATAAATAAGAGAGACTTTGAGATAAGAGAAATAAATTGATGTTTGAGAGAGATGGAGAGAAGGGGAGGTAAAGTCGCATAGTGTGATGTGACAAGAGAATTCGCGAAATAGAGAGAGAGAGCAATGGAGTAGCAAAAGATTTGGGGGCCCGGGGGGCTTGACTTTTTTTAGGGGCCCCTGCACTATGACATTCAACATCATGACTTTAGGTAATGTACTGAATACATATGTAAGTCTTATGTATGGACTACATGCAACGTGGTCACTAATTTACATAAGGACATGACTAGCAAGATAACATGCAATGGGTTCATATTTAATGGAGGAATGTTTCAATTTGGAGCCCCTTTCCCTCCACCATAGCTACGCCACTGAGAGGAAAAGGCGATATGAAAGAACTAAGAAGAGGCACAGAGTTGAGTAAAGAGACATAGATAAAGAAAGAAAGAGATTAAAAAGATATGGAAAAGGTGTGTGAGAGATAGAAGATAAAAATAGATTGATGACAAATATTTAAAGAAGGCCACAAGGATGAAAAGCCGTTTCAATGGATTGTACCACGATGTTTTCTCTCTAAGACACAGTGTCTTCTCTGACTTAAAGGAAACTAATCATGCAGATCCCCACATACGTTTAAAGCGCACCCAAAAATCCATTCAGCATTCAGATATTCTAGTAGGTCTCCACGTTAGTACTCACCGTTCTTCTCTGTTGAGCTGTAAGTTGTATACTGTGTAGTAGAAGGTTTGCTGGTCTTTGGTGGTGTGTAAACACTGGGGGCCGGCTTGGGGTTACTGACTGTTGGTTGAGGGTTGTAAACGCTTGGGGCTTTGGTGGTCACGGGAGCGGGTTGATAGGGCTGTTTGGTGTAAACGGGTTGAGGCTTAGAAGTTGTAGTGATTGGGGAGGCGGGTCTGGGCAAATACTTGCGTGGGGGCGTTGTGGTTTCAAAAGTTTCAAAGTATTTGTACATTTGGTCATCGTCATCGTCATCTACATAGACTGGCGCATTATGAGGATTGCTTGGTGGATTGTAAGGATTGTTTGGTGCACTGTAAGGATTGCTTGGTGGATTGTAAGGATTGTTTGGTGCACTGTAAGGATTGCTTGGTGGATTGTAAGGATTGTTTGGTGCGCTGTAAGGATTGCTTGGTGGATTGTAAGGATTGTTTGGTGCACTGTGAGGATTGCTTGGTGGATTGTAAGGATTGCTTGGTGGATTGTAAGGATTGTTTGATGGATTGTATGGTGGATCGTAAGGATTGTTTACTGGATTGTTTGGTGCATTGTAAGGATTGCTTGGTGGATTGTAAGGATTGTTTGGTGCATTGTAAGGATTTATTGGTGGATTGTACGGATTGCTTGACGGGTTGTATGGTGGATTGTAAGGATTGCTTGATGGATTGTATGTTGGATCGTAAACAATGCTTGGTGGATTGTAAGGATTGATTGGTGGATTATACGGATTGTTCATTGAATTGTAAGGACCGCCTAGTGGATTGTATGTATTGTCTGGTGCGTTGTATGCATTGTTCGGGCCACTATTATAGGGCCCATTTAATGGGTACATATACGGAGAGTATGGGCCGCTATATGCTTGTGAAATTGCACACCCCACTAGGGCGGCCATTATTAAATATCCAATCATATTGAGGCTCTAAGCTGTGGAAACAAAAAAATTATAAATATTAGTAAAGTAAAGAAGAAATGCAACCCATTCAGACATTGCAATCTATTACGCAGATGCTGTAATGGTCATCTGTTTCTGTTAGACTGGCATACAAAAATTTTCAGTGTTCCATGAGCGCTGTCAAGAGTTACCGGGATTATTTCGGTATTGTCTCACTTGTTATTTATTCGCGAGAGATTTATTATTCTTCCTTCAAATCCAAATTTGCAACCGGGTGTTCATGACATTCGATAACTTGACATAGTGAAAGGAAGTTAAATTTAATTATCAAATTAAATGCAAAAAGTCATACACCTATTTTAAAATTGTGCATGTCTTGAGTATTTTTACTTTATCGACGTTACATTGCTACCATGGTGAGCCGTACCGGTAATAGTTTTTAACATATATGAATTTTATAGGGAATTATTGGACTTTAATTAAATGTCAACATAGTCAATGTATATACAGTTTTTTCCAAGATCCGCTTGAAAGAGAATGTACATGAAATGTATTGCAATGTCTGCTTTTTGGTAGCATTAGCCACACGTCGAGAGGGCTTCAGGAGTCAACCCTGAAGAAAAATCATGAGCTGGCGATCCTTATGCAACCAAACAGTGCTATCCCAATGCTACACCCTGGCAGAGCTTGCGACCGATGGTCCCAAACTGTATCGGCTCTGGCCGTTCCATTGTTCACATCAGCTGCGTGGAGAGAGAGGAAATGATGTGTGGGCATCGTCCCTACCGTATCTAAAGCCAGGCATTCATCTCATTTCTAGGAGATATCCTTAGTCGCTTGGCGACTGAAGGAGGCCATAGGTAGTTAATTCTAAAGAAATTAGAAACATCCCATGTGACTGAGGTTCTAGGAAACACTTATCAGTATAGGTCTAAACTTCAGTATGGTTTAAATAATAAATCATGATGGACCCGTCGCTGTACAATGTCAAAGGGAACGAAAATTATAGCATAATTATTGGGCAGTTTTGTTTGGGCTTTTCTTTGCTTTCGCTTGCATTTAATAAACTCGGTCGGAAAAAAAAAACGCTATTTATTTAAAAACCTGCCTGTGTCTAGATTTATATCTAAATCGATAAATAACGGAAATTCATACATCGCAATTTCCGTAATAAAGACTGAGTTAGAGTAAACATAAGAGTCATAGTGTTTGAGATCTGATCCAAGAGTCACAATTTTTTCTCTAATTTTTTTTTTTGTCTTGTGCGAGGCCCCCACCGATTGGAGTTTGCCTATGCCCTGCATGATACGATAAAATAAATAAAATAAAAATGAACATATAGTTGCATAAAAAGACTCTTATAATTGTGTTAGAGCCAACTGTTACTATATAACGTACTAATATTATAAGGGTCTAGTTATGAGTTTTAGTTTTTGGCACATATGCATAATTTAGTTATCTTCAATTATCTTATAGACTAATATTTCTTTATAGTAACTCAATATTTGTTATGACAGAATAAGCCGGCTTTTAAGCGTAATAATACACTTACCTTAACACAGATCCACACTCTTACTAAGACAACTTTCACTTGAAAGAAAAATGTTTGCCCGCCCAAAAATATTATCTCTAGTTTTTATAGTCCCATCCAAATAGCTCGGGTATCCAGATAGGATCTTGTAGAAACATAGGATGGCCAGATTCTGCTAGGACGAAGAGAAACGACAATCGCTTTAATCTTTATCGCCCCAATATGGCCATCTCGAAGCATTAAGTTACAGATTATCAGATGACAAAGTTTGAACATTATTCGCAGCGTGTCTGAAGCCCTGCTGCCCATACAGAAACTTAGTAATAGACTCAGGGAGTAAGCCTACATATTTTGTGTTGGATTAAGCCCACGTGAGACACTGGTGTCATGCGGTCATTATGTTGAAGTAATTAAAGATAAAAATATGGAGACACGACTTTCAAAGTTACTCTGGAGATCGCTGAAGAGAATCCTTGGATAGCAGATCCACCTTAGCGAATGGAACAGTTCAATGGGAAGACTTGAATCGTTCAATCGTAGAATATATAAATGAATGGATATAGGAAATACACAAAGACTAGGAATTATATATATCATGGGCGTAGCCAGGGGGGGTTCTTGGGGTTCAAACCCCCCCCCGAAATGAAATCCCCCCCCACAGGGGGGTGGGGACGGAATTAAGTGACTGATTTTTGCTTTCATTTTGTTTATTTTAGGTGAGATTTTAATACTAAATCATCACTTACCACAGCACAGCCGAGGCAGTTTTGAGTTAAAAACCCTCTACCAGGGGGTTTTGAGTTTAAATCCCCCTACCAGGGGGTTTTGAGATTTTAAAAACCCCTATCAGGGGGTTTTGAGTTTAAAACCCCCTACAGGGGGTTTTGAATTTTAAACCTCCTACCAGAGGTTTTTGCAGTTAAATCCCCCTCTTCTATAAAACAAAACAAAAAAAAAATGCAAACAACAATCCCTAAATTCCAACAGCACAGTTGAGGAAGATTTTGATTTTAAAACCCCATCCAAAATTTACGATAAACCCCATCTTCAATATAAAAAAGCAAATTACACACTTAAAATTATATGAGCGTAGCCAAAGGGGTTTTGAGTTTAACCCCCACCCCCTTTCCAGTTGGGGTTTGAAGCTAAAAAGTACCTCTTCAATATAAAAAAAAAGCAAATTACACACTATAAAATCTATGAGCATAGCCAAAGGGGTTTTGAGTTTAAATTCCCCTCCTCCAGATGGCTTTTTCTTTAAAGTTTAAAACCCCTCCAGATAGTTTTGAGTTTAAAATTCCCCTACAGAGCGTTTAGAGTTGAAAACCTCTCTCTTCAATATTATTTTAAAGCAAACTACAGTCACCAAATTCTATGATCGTAGCTAAATGGGGTTTTGAAACAAAACAAACAAAAAAAAAACAGATTTTTTAGTTTAAAACCCCTCAACAGATGATTTGACGAAAAAACTTTCCTTTTCTATATAAAATCTATAGCGAAATACAAGCATGTAATTCCTAGAGCGTAGTCAAGAAATGTTATAAATTTCTACCAGTGGCTTCGGCTCCATTAATAAAGTGTGAATAGTCTTCTGCCGAAATTGAAAATCATTAAATGTGTCTCAACAAAGATGGCTAAGACAGATTTTAGGAGTCAGTCATAGAGATCGGGTCTAAATCAAAGAAATCATATGCCGAACTGGGAGTCGAATCCTTAGTAAGGTTGTGACAGAGCGTCGCATGAGGTTTTGCGGGACATGTTTTCCGACAAAATGAATTACGCAAAATAAGAGTTGCGGAAACAGCTTGCCGGAAAATGCACCGAACGGCGCTAGAGGGTCTAAGTCGGTAAGAATAGCACATTAGGTTTTTGAAATAAGACTTTTTAATAGCAAGATAATGCACTGTAGATACCTCAGAATATGCATTTTGTTGGCTTTCAATACCAGAAATAGTGCTCGGCGGCGGGGCTTCGCCCCGCGCTGGGGGAGCGCTGCGAACTCCCCCAGACCTCCTTGCTAGCAATGGCGGGGAGTCTACAATAAACAATAAACGTCAGAATGTAATAAAGATTAATTATGTACACACACACACACATATATATATATATAATTTTTTTCCGCGGGGGTGGGGGGGTGGAGGTCGGGGGGGGGAATCTCCCCCCCCCTCCCCAAAACCCTCCCCGAAAAAAAATCCTGGCTACGCCCATGATATATATATATATACACTTTTCAATCTCAGAATAGATCTAGACACATTCGGATTAATCTAAAGTCAAGATTTATTTCTTAGAAAGCTGATACTCACAAGTCACTTTGTCTGTCTGTAACAAATACTGAATGAGTTATTTCTCATGCTTCCCATTCTCGGATCAAGTTGAAACTACACATAATTATTCATGGTTCCAAACAAAACATGAATCAATAAAAGAAATTAACCAATTAGTTAATCAATAGTGGTAACTAATTAATTTTGTTTGATAATGAGAAAGGGAAATAAATCGTATAGTAATGAAATAGGAAAAACCTGCCCCTTTTTTTAAAGTATGATTTATATTTTGTTTGATATAAACTCACTTCAACTGGAAAATCAGGAGGCCGCGGAAATCCTGTTATAAGTTTTTAAAATGGTTTAATTTAATAGTTTACAACTAGAGTTAGCGCGGGACCAATGAAAGACCGGCCCTGCTTGTTGAGATAGACATATTGATAACTGTTCACAGCTGCGTAAGTTACTCTCTTGGTCTTGAGACTTTTATCGTCTGCTGATCTTGCATGTTGAGAAGAGTTCCTTTCGCGCTTCAGAGAGGGGAGAGAGCACCATTGCGACCATATCATTATTGTAAGGCTTATCTCCCGTTAGCATAGTGTGTTTTCTAAATAAAACGAAATTAATTAATTACGACTAACTAATTAAAGAACTGGTTAATTTGTTTTATTGATTCGGATGTTGTAATTGACAATGAATGATTGTGCAAAGTTTCAACTTGATCAAAGAAATGGGAAGTGGAAAAGAATTTGTCCAGACAGAGAGACGGAATCAGGTATCAGCGTTATAAAACGTTGGGTCAAATCATGATGAAAGATAATGTGTCCATCACGCGTTCGTCTCCGTCTCTTTGAGTTCTTTGATGACAATGTGACTATCATATAGAGCTGTATTTGCGCACTACAAAATCTAAGGGCCAATGCAGTGGCGTAGCTATGGTGGGTGGAGGAGGAGGAGAATTTGAAAATCCCCCCGGGCCCCACTTGAGGGGGCCCCCAAATGAGTGTTTTTTTTACATTAAAAATTAATATTACGCAAAATGCAGGGGCCCCAAAGAAGTTGCGCTCTCCTTTCCGTTCGTAGCTATGCCCCTGGGCCAATGTAATTATCAGGAAGATTGAAATCGAAACATATTTGGTTCATCCTTACATGCATATATTTGGGTGGAACGGAGATTGGCTGGAATTGAACAACCGTCATTTATGCGCGGTGGCTGAGTGGTTAAGCGCTTGGCTACCGAACCTGAGGTCCTGGCTTCAAATCTCGGTGACGACTTGGATTCTGAATTTCAGTATTTTTATGACGCCCTTGAGTCCACCCAACTCTAATGGGCACCTGACTTAAGTAAAGACGGTTGGTCGTTGTCCTGGCCACCTGACACCTTGCTCTTAACTGTCGGCCAAAGAAACAGATGGCCTTAACATCATCTGCCCTATAGGCTTCATGGTCTCAAAGGGGGAGCTTAACAATTATATGTATTATCAAAATATTTGCTAGAGGATTGCTAATAGAGTGGTAATAAGGTTGTAACTTCATTTTGACTGTAAAAGAGTGTCCAAGATTTGAAACAAAGAATACTTTATTGCAAAGTCTGATGGGAAAAAAATAACATAAAATACAAAAATACATAAATATATACATTATATAAATATATCTTCCTAGTTGACTGTAAAATAATTGGTGTTGAGTAGATTTCATTTGAAGAAAGCCCTTTTATGTATATCCTACTTTTCTGCATTTATCAAGGAACCATTTCTTAACAACAAAGAAGCTTCCATCCTCTGAGACAATTTAGTGAGATACAAGTGCTAAGTAATGTGGTTCACTTCCATCCTCTGAGACAAGTTAGTGAGATACAAGTAATGTGATTCACTTTCATCCTCTGAGACAAGTTAGTAAGATACAAGTGCTACGTAATGTGGTTCACTTTCATCCTCTGAGACAAGTTAGTGAGATACAAGTGCTACGTAATGTGGTTCACTTCCATCCTCTGAGACAAGTTAGTGAGATACAAGTGCTAAGTAATGTGGTTCACTTCCAGCCTCTGAGACAAGTTAGTGAGATACAAGTGCTAAGTAATGTGGTTCACTTCCATCCTCTGAAACAAGTTAGTGAGATACAAGTGCTAAATAATGTGGTTCACTTCCAGCCAAATAGACAAGTTAGTGAGATACAAGTGCTACGTAATGTGGTTCACTTCCATCCTCTGAGACAAGTTAGTGAGATACAAGTGCTAAGTAATGTGGTTCACTTCCAGCCTCTGAGACAAGTTAGTGAGATACAAGTGCTAAGTAATGTGGTTCACTTCCATCCTCTGAAACAAGTTAGTGAGATACAAGTGCTAAATAATGTGGTTCACTTCCAGCCAAATAGACAAGTTAGTGAGATACAAGTGCTAAGTAATGTGGTTCACTTCCAGCCTCTGAGACAAGTTAGTGAGATACAAGTGCTAAGTAATGTGGTTTACTTCCATCCTCTGAGACAAGTTAGTGAGATACAAGTGCTAAGTAATGTGGTTCACTTCCAGCCAAATAGACAAGTTAGTGAGATACAAGTGCTAAGTAATGTGGTTCACTTCCATCCTCTGAGACAAGTTAGTGAGATACAAGTAATGTGGTTCACTTCCAGCCTCTGAGACAAGTTAGTGAGATACAAGTAATGTGGTTCACTTCCAGCCTCTGAGACAAGTTAGTGAGATACAAGTAATGTGGTTCACTTCCAGCCTCTGAGACAAGTTAGTGAGATACAAGTAATGTGGTTCACTTCCAGCCTCTGAGACAAGTTAGTGAGATACAAGTAATGTGGTTCACTTCCAGCCTCTGAGACAAGTTAGTGAGATACAAGTAATGTGGTTCACTTCCAGCCTCTGAGACAAGTTAGTGAGATACAAGTAATGTGGTTCACTTCCAGCCTCTGAGACAAGTTAGTGAGATACAAGTGCTAAGTAGTGTGGTTCACTTCCAGCCTCTGAGACAAGTTAGTGAGATACAAGTAATGTGGTTCACTTCCATCCTCTGAGACAAGTTAGTGAGATACAAGTAATGTGGTTCACTTCCAGCCTCTGAGACAAGTTAGTGAGATACAAGTAATGTGGTTCACTTCCAGCCTCTGAGACAAGTTAGTGAGATACAAGTGCTAAGTAGTGTGGTTCACTTCCAGCCTCTGAGACAAGTTAGTGAGATACAAGTAATGTGGTTCACTTCCATCCTCTGAGACAAGTTAGTGAGATACAAGTAATGTGGTTCACTTCCAGCCTCTGAGACAAGTTAGTGAGATACAAGTAATGTGGTTCACTTCCAGCCTCTGAGACAAGTTAGTGAGATACAAGTAATGTGGTTCACTTCCAGCCTCTGAGACAAGTTAGTGAGATACAAGTAATGTGGTTCACTTCCAGCCTCTGAGACAAGTTAGTGAGATACAAGTGCTAAGTAGTGTGGTTCACTTCCAGCCTCTGAGACAAGTTAGTGAGATACAAGTAATGTGGTTCACTTCCATCCTCTGAGACAAGTTAGTGAGATACAAGTAATGTGGTTCACTTCCAGCCTCTGAGACAAGTTAGTGAGATACAAGTAATGTGGTTCACTTCCATCCTCTGAGACAAGTTAGTGAGATACAAGTAATGTGATTCACTTTCATCCTCTGAGACAAGTTAGTAAGATACAAGTGCTACGTAATGTGGTTCACTTTCATCCTCTGAGACAAGTTAGTGAGATACAAGTGCTACGTAATGTGGTTCACTTCCATCCTCTGAGACAAGTTAGTGAGATACAAGTGCTAAGTAATGTGGTTCACTTCCAGCCTCTGAGACAAGTTAGTGAGATACAAGTGCTAAGTAATGTGGTTCACTTCCATCCTCTGAAACAAGTTAGTGAGATACAAGTGCTAAATAATGTGGTTCACTTCCAGCCAAATAGACAAGTTAGTGAGATACAAGTGCTAAGTAATGTGGTTCACTTCCAGCCTCTGAGACAAGTTAGTGAGATACAAGTGCTAAGTAATGTGGTTTACTTCCATCCTCTGAGACAAGTTAGTGAGATACAAGTGCTAAGTAATGTGGTTCACTTCCAGCCAAATAGACAAGTTAGTGAGATACAAGTGCTAAGTAATGTGGTTCACTTCCATCCTCTGAGACAAGTTAGTGAGATACAAGTAATGTGGTTCACTTCCAGCCTCTGAGACAAGTTAGTGAGATACAAGTAATGTGGTTCACTTCCAGCCTCTGAGACAAGTTAGTGAGATACAAGTAATGTGGTTCACTTCCAGCCTCTGAGACAAGTTAGTGAGATACAAGTAATGTGGTTCACTTCCAGCCTCTGAGACAAGTTAGTGAGATACAAGTAATGTGGTTCACTTCCAGCCTCTGAGACAAGTTAGTGAGATACAAGTGCTATGTAGTGTGGTTCACTTCCAGCCTCTGAGACAAGTTAGTGAGATACAAGTAATGTGGTTCACTTCCATCCTCTGAGACAAGTTAGTGAGATACAAGTAATGTGGTTCACTTCCAGCCTCTGAGACAAGTTAGTGAGATACAAGTAATGTGGTTCACTTCCATCCTCTGAGACAAGTTAGTGAGATACAAGTAATGTGGTTCACTTCCAGCCTCTGAGACAAGTTAGTGAGATACAAGTGCTAAGTAGTGTGGTTCACTTCCAGCCTCTGAGACAAGTTAGTGAGATACAAGTAATGTGGTTCACTTCCATCCTCTGAGACAAGTTAGTGAGATACAAGTAATGTGGTTCACTTCCAGCCTCTGAGACAAGTTAGTGAGATACAAGTAATGTGGTTCACTTCCATCCTCTGAGACAAGTTAGTGAGATACAAGTAATGTGGTTCACTTCCAGCCTCTGAGACAAGTTAGTGAGATACAAGTGCTAAGTAGTGTGGTTCACTTCCAGCCTCTGAGACAAGTTAGTGAGATACAAGTAATGTGGTTCACTTCCATCCTCTGAGACAAGTTAGTGAGATACAAGTAATGTGGTTCACTTCCAGCCTCTGAGACAAGTTAGTGAGATACAAGTAATGTGGTTCACTTCCATCCTCTGAGACAAGTTAGTGAGATACAAGTAATGTGGTTCACTTCCAGCCTCTGAGACAAGTTAGTGAGATACAAGTAATGTGGTTCACTTCCAGCCTCTGAGACAAGTTAGTGAGATACAAGTAATGTGGTTCACTTCCAGCCTCGGAGACAAGTTAGTGAGATACAAGTAATGTGGTTCACTTTCAGCCAAATGAAGACCGACATGACTAAGAAATCATCACTTCCTGTCTCTTAGTTCACCAGCAATAGATTGCCTCTCTGGACTGCTGTCTCATTAAACTGAGTCTCATTTTCTCGTCTCGTGTGTCAAGTCAAATTAAGTCTGGAAGCTCCTCAAGTTGTGCGCACTTCTCCGTCTGGCTCCTGTACAAAACAGACAATAACAAATTGATTATTTCAACTCGCTTGTCGAAACAATAAAAAAAAAAGTTGAACTATTATGTAACACAGTTCTGTTTTTCTAACACAGATCTAATTGTCTCACACAGTTCTGTTAATCCGACACAATTCTGTTTGTTTAACACAATTCCAATCTTCCTGTTTGTCTCACACAGTTCTGTTCGTCCCTTTCTAGTTCACCGCAACCCCGAAAACTTCTTATTGCTAAAATCGCTTACAACAAGAAAAAAAAATCTTATCAAACTTAGGAAAGCCCTTAGGATATATTTATTGTAATCCACGTTGCCAGTTATGTACTGGCATACCTTTTACTGAGTTTCTACATTAGAAGTTTACAATCAGATAGATAGATAGATAGATAGATAGATAGATAGATAGATAGATAGATAGATAGATAGATAGATAGATAGATAGATAGATAGATAGATAGATAGACAGATAGATCTTAACATATTTTCTATATTGCACCAAAATATCGTTAGTTATTGCAACATATGGAAAATAAATTGTTTGTGCCCTCTGTACGTGACAAGAATTTGTAGGTATACATTCTGACCTTTATCTTACTTTTGCTTTTATTCTTTGCTTTAATTTCAATTATTTTAAATAATTAGTCTCTATGGTGAGATTTAGAGGGGAAACCTACTAACCTCATGGAGATAGGACCAGCTGATATCAACTGTAGTTTATCCACATCTAAAAGCTCGTTTTAATTTATTCCCAAGGGCGCGTCTCACATACCGGTTTAACCTGAATTTAAAGCTCATTGATGGTCTTTAGCGGATATCGTTTGGAAAATCTGAGCCTCAGTTCGTCTGTCACGTGTTGATAAAAAAACAACTAACGATAATGTAGAAAATACGATTTTGACAGCGACTTTCTATATCTGACAACGAACCCTTTTGTTTTACAAGAGAAGTGCAGTGGGCAATGGTCAACTAGTTTCTAACGAGCATATTGTATAACTTTCCCCCACCCCCAACCCACCCCATTTCACTACCACCACCCTGATTCACCTTTAAAAAAAAATATAATAATAATAATTTTAAAAAAATAATAATTTAAAAAAAAAAGCTAATAGGCTACAAAGTGTAGTTGTATCAATTAGAGAACAAAACAATGAATAGAAACAATAGAAACTATAAGATTGTCCATGTTTCCTATTTCTGAACTTGCTCCAATGCAGTGGTTTTCAAGCTATGGTACGCAGACCCCCAGTAGTTCGCGAGACTACGGTGTAGGGTCCGCAGAAAGATGAAAATTGTATACAGTTTATATTTCGGATAATTATAATAATAATCAACTCACCCCTCACTCCTGTTTCTATTGTCTATTGTGTACTATTCTATGACATACAAACTAAACCAAAGATTTAAAGACACCCTTCCCTTGGATATTACATTTTGCGCATGGACAAACTCAGTTCTTCATGAATCCATAGTAAAGAAGCAGCCTATTGAAATAGCCACCAACGAGAAACTTCAAACCACGAAGTTCTCGTTACAAAAACAGATTCGAAGTTTATATCCTGCAATATGGGTCACTGTACACAAGTTGTTGATTGCTTCCCAGTCTTTTTATCTGGTACAACGTGGATTCAGTGTCGTCATGAACCTCATCTCAAAGTTTAAAAACAAAAGACTAGAAATGTGTGCTAGTTGAGACTTGCGGTTGCTTCTTATAAACATTTAACCGGACATAATTACACTCATAAAATCTTATTAACCTTATCCAAGTCATTTTTTTAAAATTATATTTTAAACAAATCTTATATTCTCAACAAAAAGTTTTGACTATATAAAGAGGTTCCGGGTTAAAAAAGTGTATCTCTGCTCTAATGGGTACCTGACATTTAGTTTGGGAAAAGTAAATGCGGTTGGTTGATATGCATGAGACATGAGACCCTCGTGGGCCACATAAACAGAAGACATGTACATCTGCCCCATAGATCTCAAGGTCTGAAAGGTGCTTTAATTTTATATTTTGTAAACATTTGAGAATATAAGTGCTTATTGTCATTCATTCAATTCTCAATGAACAAATGTCTAAATGCCAAATGTAATTGTTAGAATTATTTCCCTTTATTCAACATTTTATTTCTAAAGCAAAAAGACTTTTAGCTAGATTCAGCATCTGAAAAGCGTCATCCTCCAGATTTTTAAACCACACAATTAAATGCCAATTCTTGAGTTATGTCCAATACTGGGGGCGTTGTATTCTAAACCATAAGACAAAGACAGACCTTCGACAGACTTAGACTTACTTAGACTTAGGTCTACCCGTGCCGTTCGGCGCATTGGGCGGCAAGCTGTCTCCATAAAGATCTGTCACTGGCAATGTCTGAAGCCTCATCCCACCTTGTGTCCACTGTTCTGAGGTCCTCCATGAAGGTGTGTCGCCAAGTAATACGAGGACGTCCCTGTTTGCGCTTTCCTCGTTTTGGCTTCCATGTTAACGCAACTCTTGGTGTGCGTAATTCATTTTGACGTAGAGCATGTCCCGCAAACCTCATGAGACACTCAGTCACAACCTCACTAAGTGTTCGACTCCCAGTTCGGCATAGGATTTCCTTGTTTGAGACCCGATCTGTGTAATTGACTCCCAAAATCCGTCTCAGCCATCTCTGTTGAGCCACATTTAGTCTTTTCTCAATTTTGACAGATGACTTCCATGTCTCACATGCATATGTAGCAGTTGGAATGACGATTGTGTTGAGAAGGTGTATTTTTGTCTCGAGTCCAATGGCTTGGCTAGTCCAAATAGGCTGCAGCCTTTGGAAAATGCTCCCTGCCTTTCCTATTAGGCACGCTACATCATTTGTTATGATGCTGCCAAGGTACGTGAACTTGTCCAGCTCTTCAAGCTTTGACTCGCCAAGTCTGACGGGGATACCCTTTGTCTTATATCCCACTCGCATAATTTTAGTCTTATCCAAGTTTATGCGGAGGCTCTCCGTCATTTCTTGAATGCATTTATTTGTAGCCCCGAGTAGTGCAACTTCATCAGCAAAGTCCAAGTCCGTCAATCGGAGTTGTTCATGCCATGGAATACCAAAGGCAGTCTGGTTCTTTGCTCTCCTCATTATGTAGTCGATGGCTAGGAGGAAAAGGAAGGGAGATAAGATGCACCCCTGTCTCACACATGTCTCGATTGTAAAAATCTCTGTTGTTCCCTCTTCGACAGATATAGATATAACTCAAAATCTCCAGACATGATCTAACAAATCTAACCTGTAAGAATACCTCACGTGACCAGTTGACACTCTTATTACGTTTGATCTTGTTGGCTATTTCCGCCATTTGTTCGGTCAGCTGAATCCAAGCTTTTCTCTCTCTGGGACCGTACACAATGTCCTTTGACGTGGCCGGCATTGAGATCCTTGTTACTCTAGAGGACAAGAAGAGAAATAGTTGACTCTGGGTAGGAGAAACACTTGACAATGGTGTTAGGTGGGGGGGGGGGAGGGGAATTGATTTATATCTTATACACGTTTCAGATTGTCCAACTTGACCTAGACACATTTTACTAAATGATAATATTGAAAGAAAAAAGTTAAGTAGGTAAAAAAATATATTTAATAATGATCATTTTGTTACTAAAAGAGCTCTGAAATCGACAAAAAAAATGTCCATTTTATAATTTCATTATTATAGGCAATGATTAAAGAAAGCCCGCCAGATTAGACCTCGTTGAAAGATCGTCCTTTTTAAAAAATTAAATATTGAATCGGATTCCGGTTAATCGGACCAGCCGCTATTTCGTACCGAATTCTAAAGTGCGGAAACAAATTCCACTTTTTTTGTGATGGTACGCACCGGTGCGGCGTACCGGCACTTTTTTCAATGTTGAGAAAAATTATTTCTTTTCTTGTATTTTAACGTTTATTAGTTGTTAAAAGTTAGGCAATCCGTCAATGAGTACCGGCACCTATTTTTTTTTTTACAAAAAAAGCACTGACCAATTCTATTACATTCGTGTAATGTTATCTGCTTATTTGGAAGAAAATGTCATGTAATCGGGCCAAAGAACTTGACAGCAAATTAGAAATAAGCTACAATTTAAAAAGTTAGCTAAATTTATCTCTATTAAAGGACGAAACTTTTTAACAACTCGGGTAAACCCGTTCTCAAAGAATTTTATTTTTGCTATGAAAGTATCGGCTTAACGGGTAAACTCATTTTCACAATCTACTTTTATTTTCGTGGCGAAAGAAAAAAAAATTGAAAGGAACATTAGCCAGGTTTGACATAGATCTAATCCACTTGATCAGTAATACCTAAACTAAGATCCGCAGACCGCACGTCATATCCGGCTAGTACTATTTAAAACACTGAACCATAACTTACCATAACATAATAAAATACTTAGACACAAAGATAAAAAAAAAAATAATTCTTGTTCCATATGCTAGGACAAAGTCATATAAGTGCTCCTTCTTTCTTAGTGCCATTAGAGCATGAAATGAGTTTTTTTAAGAAAACCAACGACTTAGCAGAGTTTGGGTCTCTGGATTCTATGCATGACTAGATTAACAAGGGTACGATTTGGACGTAATTATCTTCTAATTTGAAGTAGCGTCTGTAATGTATAAGATGAGAAGATAAGTTAGTCCTGACAGTTAGTCTTGGCTTTTACATTTAGTCTTTGGCTTTGAGTCTTGAGTTTTATAGTTAATCTTAACTTTTCCCAAGATACTTATCATCTCATCTTATCTCATCATCTTAGATGAGATGATAAAATAATTGAAGATACTTGTAAGATACTAGACATTTTAAATTATGGATGTCTAAAGAGCAATTATTTAGCTGTACATTTCTGCATTATTGGGATAGGTCACAATAAACTTTACAATGTCAAGTACGCTAAATTGAGCTTCAGTGTTGCCAACTAAGTCAATAATATTTAGGTATGTAACTAAATAGCTTCATAAGCTTGTCAGCACATACCTTTTTTTTTTTTTGTAAACCGGATACGCCAAAATGCTTACTATTTATAGCTTTTTCCGCCATGATGAAAATTTTTAATAGATATTTTTGTACAAATCTTACTTGATGAATGTGTCCGGCCTCGTTGGTTTGTCTTGGTCATCAGTAAGTGTATTGAAGAGCTCATCAAGCTGGTCAAAGTAGTCCGACAAGAGCTGATACATGGTAGCATATAGTGAAGGCATGTAACAGCATTGATATCTAGAAAATAATTGACTGGCATTCGTAGAGGAGACATTTTTTATGGTCAATATTACATAGTAAAGTTCAAGGTCAGACGGTCTAGGGCGATGACATTTAGTCCAAAAGGGTTTCACTTATACTTAGGTAATGCTGTTTAGCCTTGGGCGCGGTCATCTTGTCTAGGGTGGTGTTATTTAGTCTAGGGTTTCATTTAGTCTTGGACTGTCTCATTAATGCTTAGGAGATGTTATTTAGTCTAGGGCACTCTAGGGTGATTTCATTTACTATAGGGCTCGAGGGCGATGTCATTTAGTTTAGTGTTAGTGTGACGTTATTTGGTCTTCAATGATTTTATTTAGTCTAGGACTCTAGGAGAATGCTAGAGGTGAGTTGATTTATTCTCTGGGGATGTTATCTAGTCTAGGACGATGTCATTTAGCCTTGGGTGCTGTCATTTAGTCTAGCTGAGAGATATTTAGTCTAGGTCATATATTTAGTCTAGTTTATTAGGTTTTTCTTTCTGTAATATTATCTACTAATGCTTGGATTTTAGATTAGGAGAAGGAGGGTGACATATGTTCTATACCAGTTTAATAGCATATGCAAATTAGATAATAAGGAGCGGTGGCTGAGCGTTAAAGCGCTTGGCTTCCGAACCGGGGTCCCGGGTTCGAATCCTGGTGAAGACTAGAAGACTAGGATTTTTTATTTCGGGATCTTTAGGGCGCCTCTGAGTCCACGCAGCTCTAATGGTTAGCTGACTTTTGTTGGGGGAAAAAGTAAAGGCGGTTGGTCGTTGTGCTGGCCACATGAGACCTTCGTTAACCTTGGGCCAAAGAAACAGATGACCTTTACATCATCTGCCCTATAGATCGCATGATCTGAAAAGGGAAACTTTTTTTTAATTAGATCATTAAAGTTGTTAGCACAAAACAGTACCGTACAAGTAGCACCAATGTTCAAGAACTCAGCAGAAAAAGAAGATGACTGGATGAAGAAGACAAAACTTTGTTTTATTTGATTTCTAACTGATCGAAGTAATACAAGCACCTACTTTCTTTTTCGTCTCTCGTCAAACTAATCAACTTAAATGTTTCGTAATTATTTACCTGTTTTCCAAAGCCGATGTAGTTCTTGTTTCCTTAGGGCTCTGTGGACCTCTAGCGCTGAAGAAAAAAAAAGATCCCTGTTAGTCAAATTGGTATATCATCTGCTATTTTTCTGTAAAGTACTCTATGCGTAAATATTTTGGCCTATACATGCATATATATATAAAGAAAATCTGCTGCCGAGAACAAACGCAGACGGTGAATAGAAAATCTAAATCGACCACCTGCGGACAATGGTTATGCTTGCCCTGGATGTGATAAAATATGTAGGTCTCAGCTGGGACTGCGCAGCCACTGGAAATACTGCATTCCTCACTAATCTTCGGACTCGAAGATTAGCCTTATCTATCTATCTATCTATTTATCTATCTATCTATATATATATATATATATATATATATATATATATATATATATATATATATATATATATATTATAAAGTTCGACTTATTCTTACTCTGACGCTTATTAGAATATTAAAATGGTAACATTATTTTTTAAACTTCAGTTTTAAATACATTTTTTATTTGATTTTCACAGTAACTAATTTTCAGTACTTACCTTCACATAGATATAATAGCGTAGCAAGGTACTGATGGCCCCGGGCTCAAGAATATGGCGGAGGATAGGCCAGTCACCAGAAATATTTGGGCCACAGACAACTTGGTACGTGGGAGCCCCATTGCCTTCCCCCACTTGCCAAAAAGTTTCCGATACATATACAAGAAACATTTTAAAAGCGCGAAAAGGCCGCCTCCTCTGTTGGTGCCCGGACTATAGTCTTGTTTGTCTTTTTCCTTCCGCCGGTTATGGCCAAAAATTATGAATCCGAGATGGTAATATTCAAAGCTCATTTGTTACAAAATTAATTGAAGGCTAAATGAATGACCTTAAAAAATTTTTATTCTCATTTATAAGTAGAATCTCGAATGGATGTCTGGCAGAAAAGATGAATCTACTACCTATCAAGGGGGCTTGAGATCGAATGCAGATTCCAGATAAATAGTGTTTTCTGAACTACAAGGAAACATGCATCTTACATGTACATAACCAAGAACTTTACATCCGAAGATATTTACCCTTGAACTTTACATCTTAAGATACTTACTCTTGAACTTTGCATTCGAATAAATTTACCCTTGAACTTTACATCCCTTGAACTTTACATCCGAAGATATTTACCCTTGAACTTTACATCCCTTGAACTTTACATCCGAAGATATTTACCCTTGAACTTTACATCCGAAGATATTTACCCTTGAACTTTACATCCCTTGAACTTTACATCCGAAGATATTTACCCTTGAACTTTACATCCGAAGAAATTTACCCTTGAACTTTACATTTTAAGATATTTACCCCAGAACTTTACATCTCAAGATATTTACCCCAGAACTTTACATCTTAAGACATTTACCCCAGAGAACTTTACATCTTAAGACATTTACCCCAGAACTTTACATCTTAAGACATTTACCCCAGAACTTTACATCTTAAGACATTTACCCCAGAGAACTTTACATCTTAAGACATTTACCCTAGAGAACTTTACATCTTAAGACATTTACCCCAGAGAACTTTACATCTTAAGACATTTACCTCAGAAAACTTTACATCTTAAGACATTTACCCCAGAACTTTACATCTTAAGACATTTACTCTAGAGAACTTTACATCTAAGACATTTACCCCAGAGAACTTTACATCTTAAGACATTTACCCCAGAGAACTTTACATCTTAAGAAATTTACCCTAGAGAACTTTACATCTTAAGATTTTACCCCTGAGAACTTTACATCTTAAGACATTCACCCCAGAGAACTTTACATCTTAAGACATTTACCCCAGAACCTTACATCTTAAGACATTTAACCAAGAGAACTTTACATCTTAAGACATTTACCCAAGAGAACTTTACATTTTAAGACATTTACCCTATCATGCGCATTTTCTTTTTGTGTATTCCTTGGTGTACCATATTGTGAGTTTTAGTTTCTAGGAACGCTCTTTTGTTGATGTTATTTTGCTTCCTTGCTTTGCTTCTGTTGTGTGATGAGGCTGGATCTCTTGTAAGAGTTTCTCATATGGGTTTTTTCCCCCAGTATTGGGTAAGTCAGTTACTGTATTAGTCTTTGTGGTGTAGCTCGAAATTCGTTGTTCCTATGATCGTGTGGACGGCGATCTCAAGGAATGTGTATTTTCTTAATAGGGACGCAGGCTCTGTTGGAGTCAAGCTTGATTCACAGTGTGGTTTGATATGGCCCGTGCATCTAAGGCATTGAGTGTAGGCTGTGTCGTGATTGAATTATGGCACCGAGTTTAAGGTGTGATATATTTCGTTGCATAATATGTATACCTTGTGTTTCCTTTGTAAATACTAATGACCTTTATTCCTCACTCATGTCATCCTATTTCATACATTCATAAAATTGTTAAAAGTACAATATTGTTGTTAACTAATGTACATAAACTTACGTTGCCATTAATAGTGTTCACGTTGAACAACTGTTGGTATTCGCTACATGTTACATTGAAAAACCCTGTATTCAGTGTTGGCCAGTCACGGCTTCGATGCCGATATTATTGGCTTGGGTTTAAACTGTCGAGGTGGGGAACCTGGGAGCTCGAGGAACTTATGTCTACCCCGGAGTCAACGAGCTGAAATCCCACCCTGACATACCCCAGAACTTTACATCTAAAGATATTTACCCTAGAACTTTACATCTTAAGACATTCACCCTAGAACTTAACATGTAACTACCAATGCTATTTACATGTTCCTACCCCGGGGAAGAGATAGAACGTAACAAGTTGTTGCTTCTCTTCATCCAGGATTCGACTTTGTTCAAATATTTAGAGACTAACATATCTCCATCCGACTTCACTTTCCTATGTGACCAATCAGCGTTAGGAAGTAGCATATAACTTTCTTCCAGGTTGCAGCTGAGCTACAAGGAAAAACAAGGAAATGTTTTTAAAAATATTTTTTTTAAATAATCGCTTTTATTGAATAAAATTGCATCAATAGCACTCTACCGATGAAAATAAAGTCTGCTCGAGTCGGAATTCAAACTACTGTTTCCAAGATGGGATGCTAACTTATTTTGCCACTGAGCTATTCAAGTACTATTAAAAATTGAAGGTTTATTAGCCCATTGATAGTATGAGCTTCTTATGGAACGACCTAATTTTCTAAATTAGCCAAGTGGTTTGTTTTTAATTAATTACGACTAATTGATTATCTAATTGGTTAATTTTTAATTGATTCCTGTGTTATCATCGACAATGAATGATCAACATGATCCGAGAATTGGAAGTGGGAGAAATTGCGGTAAAGATTTGACCTTGTTAAAAAGATAGGTCACTAGTAATGTCATCTGACACAGAAGATTTGACCTTGTTAAAAAGATAGGTCACTAGTAATGTCATCTGGCTCAGAAGAGTTGACCTTATAAAAAGATACGTCACTAGTAATGTCAACTGACACAGAAGAGTTGACCTAGTTAAAAAGATACGTCACTAGTAATGTCAACTGACACAGAAGAGTTGACCTTGTTAAAAAGATACGTCACTAGTAATGTCAACTGACACAGAAGAGTTGACCTTGTTAAAAAGATACGTCACTAGTAATGTCAACTGACACAGAAGAGTTGACCTAGTTAAAAAGATACGTCACTAGTAATGTCAACTGACACAGAAGAGTTGACCTAGTTAAAAAGATACGTCACTAGTAATGTCAACTGACACAGAAGAGTTGACCTAGTTAAAAAGATACGTCACTAGTAATGTCAACTGACACAGAAGAGTTGATAACCATAATTAACCACTCAAGATCTTCATAGAGTCTACTTAGATTTACATATAGAGCAGACTACGATAGGGTGTGATATTGTGAGCTTCGATATGGAATGATAACTTTTACACTTTCATATGGTGTGATATGAGACGTAGGATCAAGGCAGTCGAGGCTACTGACCCGGGTATTCCACAAGAAAGGGCCCTTACAATTGTTTTTAACTAATAACTAAATTCTTTGTTGAAATAATTGAATTGGTTTGCAATAAAGTTTTGAAACACTTGACCGGGGAAAAAATCCGGCCCTGTGATATGTTTAGATCGATATTGATTGAATATTTCGGTGCTCGGTTACAACTGTAAATGCATTTCTAGTTGTTCTTTTTAATTCTTTCAAACAGTTTAGAGTATAGATCTACAGTTCTAATCGTTTGTAGAACTCTACTGAATAGATGAAGTCATGCTGTGAGCCTACTATACCCTCCTTTTACTGTCTGTCTGTCTGTTTGGTAAAAAGTGTGTACACATTGTTTCTCCCACACCTATTCTCGAATCAAGTAAAAGCTTCGCACAATTATTCATTGGCATAGACATGACATGAATCAATACAACAGTAACCTATTAGTCAATTATTACTGATAATTAATTTTTTTTTTTGATACGAACAAGGGAAACTAATTTTTCAGTATTCACAGATATGGCTAAATTTGTTGGGCTAAGTACCTTTAAATAATTGTTAGCTCTATTTCTCCCTCAAGCGTTCTCCAATCAACTTGATACTTTAAACAACTATTTATTTTACCTAACAAAACGGGAATTAATATTTTAAAAAATACCCAAATAGTCAGTTAATTATTGGTAATTTATTATTTTGATTTCGAATAAGGGAAATAACTTGTACATTATTGATAGTTTCCAGGGCGGAGTTTTTTCCCCTTGTTTTTTTTTTTTTTTTTTTTAAATAATTTTTATTTTTATTTTGCTTGTTTGGAATTACCTCTTCCTCTCTAGAGCCAGACACACTAAAGGGAGAATATCAATTTGAGATGAATCACGCTTACCTTCAATTTGTGTACACTGTCACAAAATGTATCCAAAAAATGACATAAAAGGGTTTTCGCTATCAACAATTTTAGGTTGATGGCCAATGGCTCGAATTGTCTGAAGTATGGAATGGAACATGAAATAAATTAAAACAGGAAAAACGTTTTAAAAAATAGTTACAAAAAACAAAGCTTATATTAATAGTAGCGGTATCAATTAGTTTTGATCAGTCATGTAAATAAATGTTTAATAGATCTAGACTAATAATAATAAATCTTTGCGATTACAAATATTTATATTAACTGTTTTTGTTTAGTTCAACTGCATGCTTTTAGCTTTCTCAATGCGCTATGATGCTATCAATTGTCTCAATGTGCTATGATACTATCACTTGTCTAAATGTGCTATGATGCTATCAATTGTCTCAATGTGCTATGATGCTATCACTTGTCTCAATACGCTATGATGCTATCAATTGTCTAAATGTGCTATGATACTATCACTTGTCTCAATGTGCTATGATGCTATCAATTGTCTCAATGTGCTATGATGCTATCACTTGTCTCAATACGCTATGATGCTATCACTTGTCTCAATGTGCTATGATGCTATCAATTGTCTCAATGTGCTATGATGCTGTCAATTGTCTCAATGTGCTATGATGCTATCAATTGTCTCAATGTGCTATGATGCTATCACTTGTCTCAATACGCTATGATGCTATCACTTGTCTCAATGCGCTATGATGCTATCAATTGTCTCAAGACGCTATAATGTTATCAATTGTCTCAATGTGCTATGATGCTATCACTTGTCTCAATGTGCTATGATGCTATCACTTGTCTCAATGTGCTGTGATGCTATCAATTGTCTCAATGTGCTATGATGCTATCACTTGTCTCAATACGCTATGATGCTATCACTTGTCTCAATGTGCTATGATCCTATCACTTGTCTGGACCAGTTGGGAATGGGGCGGGGTAAAGAAGAGAGTATCGGCATTAATGTTACCGTGATCGCCTTTCAAATGCGTATTTAAAAAGTTTACATTTGGACTCGGGCCTCCTCAAGGCAACTGATTCAATTTATACCACCGCATTAAATAGTTAATTAACTAGTTGTTTTGTTTTGTTTTTTTGTCAGGTACAAGAAATAATTGTGAAAACGTTTAACTTAATCCGAAATAGGGTGTGGAAGAAATAAAAGCAAACCAAATGACGATTGCACTCTACTACTTCTAGATCTATAATCTTACATTTTTAAATATCACTACTTCTAGATCTATAATCTTACATTTTTAAATATCACTACTTCTAGATCTGTAATCTTACATTTTTAAATATCACTAATTCTAGATCTATAATCTTACATTTTTAAATATCACTACTTCTAGATCTGTAATCTTACATTTTTAAATATCACTACTTCTAGATCTATAATCTTACATTTTTAAATATCACTACTTCTAGATCTGTAATCTTACATTTTTAAATATCACTACTTCTATATCTATAATCTTACATTTTTAAATATCACTACTTCTAGATCTATAATCTTACATTTTTAAATATCACTACTTCTAGATCTATAATCTTACATTTTTAAATATCACTACTTCTAGATCTATAATCTTACATTTTTAAATATCACTACTTCTTCATTTTCCGCAGCGCTGAACAGCAAACGTATCTATTATATATTTTTATAAAAAAAAGTTCTCCTTTCAGATCTTGCGAACTTATACGGCAGATGATGTTTAGGTTTCTTTGGCCAGCGCAACGACCAACCGCCTTTACTTTCCCCAACTAAAATTAGGTACCTATTAGAATTAAGTGAACTCAGAGGTGCCCTAAAAATCCCGATATTCAAAATCCCAGTCAACACCGAGATTCGAACCTAGGATTTCAGGTTCGGAAGCCACCAGTTAACCACTCAGCCACCGCGCCCCCATTATCTAAATGATTTTAATTTATTGCGAAAAAAAAGAAGGTATTCTTGTTCTATAAACCATTCAAGTATTCCAATAGTTCTGTTGAATAATAAATAACAAGCCATGTCTGAGAAAATTGCAACTTATTAAAACGATTAGCATACCTGAAAGATAATTTATCCACTTCATTGGAAAGTACTGCGAAATGTGTATTCTGAATATTAACACTTGAGGAATCTTCTAAAATCAAATCTCTAATTTTATCGATTTTAAAATCGGTGAAAGTCAGGTTGACAGGAGCTCTTGGGTAAATTCGTCTCTTGAAGGTACGAACGTTTGAGTCCGTAGCAGCTACCATTAAGTCGCTAGCCTGTAGAGCCTCTGGAGACAAGGACTCATCAATGTCATTGGAAAACACTTTCAGCCTTGGGCTATCTGGGTCTAACAGAAAATAAAGCGTCCTGACAGGGTCTATCTCTGACTGATACCTTGTCTTGCGTTTCAGGGACATGTACAATGACTTCTTGTTAAACTTTGGAGGGCTAGAAACATAGACATCGTGATCGCTCTCTTCCTCGCCGTAGTCCTCAAACTCGTTCTCCTCGTCTTCCAGTTCCGGGTATTCGAAACTTGATGAACGGCGCGGTCCAGCGAAGCTTTCGCTGTAGCCTATGTCTTCTCCGTAGCCTTCCTCCTTGATCAACTTCCTGTGCTCCAAGACATGCAACAGTTTCCCGAGTCTGTATACGGATGCAGTTTTGTAGTAGAAGCCTTGATTTAATGCAAGGAAAACATCAGGGCCTGAACACACATTCGGGAACACTGTATTCTTTAGCATGAAATCAGAAAGTGGTAGGTGGCGAATGAGGTCATCAACTATTTGTTTAGCAATCATTGTAGCTTGAAATTCCTGGACCCTTTTCTCGATCGCACAGGGGTCTCCTATGCGCATGTCTTGGTACATTGTTGTCCCAGATATCCGCATTAAAATCTTGGCGCCATTCTCCAGAACCGGCTTGGTAATGAGCCTCCAATTCTCTGAATAGATACCCAACGAGTACGCGTGGTATAAAAAGGGTACTCTAAAGACTTCGTTAGGCAATATGACTCCTCCCCATGAGTCAAACACAAACTTGTTAGGTAAACTTAGCGACGTCTTCAGCGCATTGACTGTGTCTTCTTTTTCAAAATGAAAATAAATTGCGCATGTGCCTGTGTTCTTCAAGGTGACTGATCCGAAGCCTCTCTGGCCATGCTCAGCAGAACATCCGACAGAGACTATCCATGTCTTCGACCCCCGTTCTTGGTTCGTCGTCCACTCCAAATGATGGTTACCAAAGGTTAGCGCGACCCTGGTACACAGATCGTTGGGCAGCAGATTATCATAAAAGAGTTTCTCTCGATAGACGCTCTCGCTGGCTCGGGAGAACGCTTCCCGGTTTTTCTCAAAACTAGTGTTGACGGACTCAGTCTCAATTCTCAAGCCGCTTTTCTGACGATTTGACTTTGACCCTAAAACACCCAACAGAGGAATGAACGGAGCCGAGCTGTAGCTATCATTCAAATGCATTGGACTGCCGCCAAAGGTTTTATGTCTGGATGACATTCCCAACTCTCCCAGAATGTAATCTGTAACGTCAGGGCAACCAACATACTCTTGCACTAGTGGAAAACCCATGTCCTTTTTACTGATGGCAGGCAGGAGGTCGCGTTTCAAAAAAGTGTTGTATTTATCGTAAACAAAAATGTTTCTCTGTGGTACTTCCTTGGGCTTCTCAACTATATTTAGTTCTAATAGATCCCTCTCATCGCTGTGCGAGTGAAGCTTCGGTAATAGCTGTTTTCTCCGGAGTAATAACCCACTTCGTTTTTTCCCAGTTTTTTCCATTAAGAAATTTTCAGTTTTAAGTTGATGTCTTTTCATCTGAAAAAATAAAATTAAAAAAATTTTACACTTGTCAAGTTGTCAGAAATTATTATTTATTTTTGTGTGTCTATGGTTTAAAAAAAAAGGCCAAATATTCTTGAGCTGTTAACTCTAAAATTAATATATTTAAGTGCATTTTTACTTGTTACCAACCTTGTTCAGCTGACATACAGACCGTTTTATTTACTAACAACCTTATAATCTGACCTACTTAACATTTTACTTTCTAACAAACTTATACATCTGACCTACATAACTTTTTACTTTCTAACAACCTTATAAATCTGACCTACATAACTTTTTACTTTCTGACAAATTTATACATCTGACCTACATAACTTTTTACTTTCTAACAAACTTATAGATTTAACTACATAACTTTTTACTTTCTAACAAACTTATACATCTGACATAAAAAAAAACGTCGACCTATAAAGAGGACTAATTCATCTTATACCACCACTCCAGTCAAGTAAAATTTCTTTACCGTGTTGAAGATACCAAACAAGATAGTTAATTACCAATAGTTAACTAAGTGGTTATTTTCTTTATTTGTTCTTGTGTTGTCAAATAAAAGAAATAACTGTGCAAATTTTCACCTTGATCCGAGATTGGGTGTGGGAGAAATAACGTGTACAAACTTTTTTTTACCAGACAAACAGAGTGAGTTGATATTAGTTTGTAAAAAAAATTAATCTCATAACCCACTGACTAAGCACACAAACTGAGTTTGAGTCTTGATTATTTAGAGTCACTTATTTTGCGAACTAATTAAAACTCTGTGCTATGTTTCACTTTATCTTTGTGGAAAACAGAAAAAAAATAATAATGGTTAAATTCTTACAAACCAATACATAGGCTAAGGACCTTTTCAAATAGTTGTAGGCTACTTTTCTCCAGATTAAGACTCTTCTCCAAGTTGACATGGTAAAGTCGGTCATATGGGGGCTGCCTGTGAAGGATATGCCACGGCTCTGGTGTACTGGGGTCCGGTTCTCGAACTGACATCTTCTTGGGGAAGATAATGTCGTCCGCTAAAGTGTCTGAATAAAGAGATGCAAATTAGGTGTGACTAAATTATAAACCTTATATTTTGGAGCTAAGAATTGCGTGAATGTTTTTAAACATTTGTATTTAGCATAAACTAAATTTGTATCAAGAAAATTCTCAGAGCTTTAGGTCTTAAAGTAAATACAGTACTGTGCCTCAGCAAAGTATAAAGACAGTACTGTGCCTCAGCAGAGTATAAAGATAGTAATGTACTTCAGCACAGTATAAAGACAGTACTGTGCCTCAGCACAGTATAAAGATAGTAATGTACTTCAGCACAGTATAAAGACAGTACTGTGGTTCAGCAGAGTATAAAGACAGTACTGTGCCTCAGCAGAGTAGAAAGACAGTACTGTGCCTCAGCAGAGTATAAAGACAGTGCTGTGCCTCAGCAGATTATAAAGACAGTACTGTGCCTCAGCAGAGTATAAAGACAGTACCGTGCTTCAGCAGAGTATAAAGACAGTACTGTGCCTCAGCAGAGTATAAAGACAGTACCGTGCTTCAGCAGAGTATAAAGACAGTACTGTGCCTCAGCAGACTATAAAGACAGCACTGTGTCTCAGCAGAGTATAAAGACAGTATCGTGCTTCAGCAGAGTATAAAGACAGTACTGTGCCTCAGCAGAGTATAAAGACAGTACCGTGCTTCAGCAGAGTATAAAGACAGTACTGTGCCTAAGCAGAGTATAAAGACAGTACCGTGCTTCAGCAGAGTATAAAGACAGTACCGTGCTTCAGCAGAGTATAAAGACAGTACTGTGCCTCAGCAGAGTATAAAGACAGTACCGTGCTTCAGCAGAGTATAAAGACAGTACTGTGCCTCAGCAGAGTATAAAGACAGTACCGTGCTTCAGCAGAGTATAAAGACAGTACTGTGCCTCAGCAGAGTATAAAGACAGTACCGTGCTTCAGCAGAGTATAAAGACAGTGCTGTGCCTCAGCAGAGTATAAAGACAGTACCGTGCTTCAGCAGAGTATAAAGACAGTACTGTGCCTCAGCAGACTATAAAGACAGCACTGTGTCTCAGCAGATTATAAAGACAGTGCTGTGCCTCAGCAGAGTATAAAGACAGTACCGTGCTTCAGCAGAGTATAAAGACAGTGCTGTGCCTCAGCAGATTATAAAGACAGTGCTGTGCCTCAGCAGATTATAAAGACAGTGCTGTGCCTCAGCAGAGTATAAAGACAGTGCTGTGCCTCAGCAGATTATAAAGACAGTGCTGTGCCTCAGCAGATTATAAAGACAGTGCTGTGCCTCAGCAGAGTATAAAGACAGTGCTGTGCCTCAGCAGATTATAAAGACAGTACTGTGCCTCAGCAGAGTATAAAGACGGTACCGTGCTTCATCAGAGTATAAAGACAGTACTGTGCCTCAGTATACTACCTGTAATCAGGTTCAGGAATGCCTTGCTGCCTGTAGGTCTAAGTTTTTCCTTAGGCGAAGTCCAACCACTCATGCTGAACTCATCCAAAGAGGATTTCTTGAGTTTCCTTCTCCTTAAGACGTACAGCGTCTTCATGGTTTGCACATCTGGTGGTCCGTTAGCTAGAAAGTTTGAATTCTCTGCTTCGTTAGCTCCAGGTTCTTCCATCAAAACAGATGATGGCGTCCTTGATATGTCTGTTACATTGTGTACTTTGTTCCTGAAGAAAAGAAACATGTTTGAAAATTGATTCAAATGACATCGTGCAAACTTGAGACATTTTTTTGTTTGTTTCGGTATTCTACTCTACATACGATCCGAATTCTAGAGACCCTGAATTCTAGAGACCCTGAGTCCTAGACCTTGAGTGATAGAGACCCTGAATCCTAGAGACCCTGAATCCTAGAGACCTTGAGTCCTAGAGACCTTGAGAGAGACCTTGAGTCCCAGAGACCCTGAATCCTAGAGACCCTGAATCCTAGAGACCCTGAGTCCTAGAGACCCTGAATCCTAGAGACCTTGAGTCCTAGAGACCCTGAATCCTAGAGACCCTGAGTCCTAGAGACCTTGAGTCCTAGAGACCCTGAATCCTAGAGACCCTGAATCCTAGAGACCTTGAGTCCTAGAGACCCTGAATCCTAGAGACCCTGAGTCCTAGAGACCCTGAATCCTAGAGACCCTGAATCCTAGAGACCCTGAATCCTAGAGACCCTGAGTCCTAGAGACCTTGAGTCCTAGAGACCCTGAGTCCTAGAGACCTTGAGTCCTAGAGACCCTAAATCCTAGAGACCCTGAATCCTAGAGACCCTGAATCCTAGAATTGAATGTTAACTCTTAATCCGCCTAACTCTATGAGTTGCCTGAAAGGAAAAATATAATTTTCATTGTGATGACAACATTGCATCATAGTTTACTGTTGGCCACAAAGACAATTGGGCTCTACCATATCTACTGTTTGGTATAAAAAAAAGTTTGGCTTTAGAATATAGATTTTAAACAGTTTGGTCTCTAATAATACTAAAATAAGATTTTTTAAAAATATAAGATGTAATTAAACAATGGACCTCATTCACCAATCGTAAATAAACACATTTAGCCACGTCATAATATTGATTTTAAAAAAATGAAAAATACATATCATGGATTACATAATTTGTATAGAAGATATAGAGAATCACGTGGCTAAATGTTGTTTGTTTACGATTGGTGAATGAGGTCCATTAGTCAATTAATTTTTTTAAAAATAATATTGCCCTTATAGATTGCTGTAAAGCGTCTGGTAACCCTAATTCATTGGTTTCTTCACATTCTGCAGCAATTATTCTAAATCCAGTCTTGAAAGACTGGATTCTACCAAATATCTAAGTGTAGGGGAGGGGTAATGGATATTTATGCTACATCTAAAACCAAATCTTTAATCTAAGATACAACCAAATCTAGATCTAGATCTTATAAAGAACACTTTGTTCTAGATTTAGAATCCAAAATTTGAGAAAAAAATATAAATAATTACTTCTATACAATGTGAATTAGCTGATGGGCCTACCATTTTGAAGAGTTACCCTTTTTTATTGTTTTTTTAATCACCTTGTCACCCTTGTGCAAAGACATCTTTGTCGTCTGCAATGATGAAATCACTTCCGTTTAGGAGATAAGGTCATTGGAGATTTTCCAAAAATGTGTTGAACTCAGAGATTGTATGTAGGACTATTTTCTAAAGAGTATTGCTGGAGGAAATAAGTATACCTGTTATCGATGGCCATTTCAACGTAACATATACTCGAATTCAAGGACCAAAAGGGGGATTGACGAAATGCGAGAGTGGAAAAATATATAGCAAAATATGCGAGCGTTGCAGGATGTAATAAGAAACAAGCAAAGTATAAAAATACTTTTTAAAATAGCTTATCTAAAGGGAAGAACTCTACAATTACAACTACATATCTCAATAATGTAGAATTTATTTTCTTTTTTATCTAAAAAAATAATTACCAGAACTTTATTGACTAATTGGTTAATTTTTAATTGATAATCTTTTCTTAGGTACAAATGATAATTGTGTAAAGTTTCAGCTTGATCCGAGAATGGGTGTTGAAGAATTAACGTTTACAATTATCTAGCAGGACAAAACATCACATATTTAGCCATATATCTTAATACTGAAGGATTAATTTCCATTTTTGGAATAAAACAAAATTTTATTGATTCGTGTTCTGTTAGATGCAATAAAACATTGTGTAAAGTTTACACTTGAATCGAGAATAGGTCTGTGAGAAATAACATATTCAAAATTTGTACCAGACAGAGTGAATTGATATAAGCTTTATAAAAAGGTCTCAGGTCAAAAAAAAATATCGTAGAGCCTACCCAATATATCAATTAAGAAGTGAATATCAGTAGATTAGTTAGAGAGTGTCAATAAGACTATTGGTTAAGACAGAGACTTGGGGGAAAAGAGAGAAGTCAAACTCGGAATTACGGGCCAGTTCAATACAACATCAAATACTTAGCAGGACTCACGAGCCAAAAGAATATATGGAGGAGCGTTTACTGGTTTGATTTTCTATTATTGTTACTATAAGTAGGAAAAAAGGGAAGGTCCCTGACAACATAAACAACATATTGCCTGGAAACAAATCAACGAGCGTAGCCGGTGGGTAATACTAGCGATCACTACTGTAAAAGTTAACAAAGAATTACTTAAAACGTTTTTTGTTCAAACAAAGGGGGGGGGGATATACTACATACACAATTTAAAAAACATTGTTTAACTGGCAGTGTCCCATGTTATTTATTACAGGTGTATTAACACAATCCCAACCAAAGGCCCTTTAAACTTTTAACCAAAGAAAAGAGAATATTCCAGAGACGAAGAATGATTTTTACTAATTTTTTTTTATTTAGCGCAATTTCATGCTTTAAGCTTTCTCACTACGCTATGATCCTATCACTTGTCTGGACCAGTTGGAAAGGGGTGGGGGAGGAAGAATGGGGTATTTGGGTGATCGTTTTTTAAATATAAACTCAAACACAAACTCAAAATCGGCCCCCGAAGTGGGCCACCCAGGCAGGTAAAAAGGCAAGTTTCAATATTTTCTGAAAGAATATCATAATGAAATTGTATCAAAGGCAAATGACAGAGCAGAATGGAGAAAGTAGGTTGATAGATCTTGTGTGGAGCCCCAATGGATGCTGCTGTTCACATGATAATATGAAAAACAAAAAATCTAAAACCGTTTGCATAAATCCGTTAAAAATATGGTTAAAGTCATCTCCCTTACTAAATAGCCTCCCGTGTTTGTTACTATTTATAGTGAATTATTGTAAAAATGATGTATTTTTATAAAAAAAAAAACCTGCTTGCATTGTTGATTTTAAAAATTAAATTTTAGCGTTTATTTGTCAGGTACAAGAAATAATTATGCAAAATTTCAACTTGATCTAAGATTGAGCGTGGGAGAAATAACGTGTTCAAAAATTGTACCAGACAGACAGAGGGAGTGAGTTGATATAAGCTTTGTAACAATGTAAAAATACTCTCCTAGATAAAATTGTTTTCTTTTTATTTAACTGATCTTGTTTTAATAATACGGTAACATATTTACCACTTAAGATACAGGAATTAATTGTATGAGTCGACAATTCAATGAAAAATGTAATTGGTGCGGAAGTGTAATTCTATCGTCAAATACCATCGTCAGTAACAAAAATGGTGCTGACTGCGCATCGCTTTTAATTAAATATCACGAGTATGTGTCGTTCACATTTAAGAAACGCTGGTCTATAGATATATACACAGCTTGAATAAGATAGATCATTAGGTAAGAGCAGGTCGTTTTTAGTTTCTGATCTATTAGCCTATATGCAAACTAAATAGATTTTTTCCCCCTTTTTAAGTAAACAATTTATTTAAAATATTAGTGACTAGTTTGACAGAAAGTATTAAGTTTAATAGTACAAATTATTTTTAAGCATTTTTTAACCAAAAAAAAAACAACAGTTTGCATAGATGTGTTAAAAATATGGTAAAAAATAATCACTCCTTCTAAATAGTCTCCTGTGTTGTTGTTTGTTTGTTTTTTCAATTAATAGTAAATAGTGTAAAAATGGTGTATTCATTGTTGTTGAAAAAACTGCTTGCATAGTAGATTTTTTAAATTAAATTTTTCGCTTTCAGAAAAGAAAAAAGTCGCCGTTGCATTAGAACGTTGATAGGTCTAAGACCTAAGATATCATGATATCGGATTTTCAATATCTTTTTATAGTTTACTTTTTCTGTTTAGCTATACAGCTAAGTTATTAAAAATAAGGTCCATTCATAGCTCAAATACTAAAAAATATTTAAAATTTATATAATTTTATAAAAATCTATTGTAAACAAAATTTAGAAGAGGGACCTCTCAAGCATCCATGAAATTGAACTCCGAATTTAGCCCCTGAGTTAATCATATAAAGGGGGTTCGGTGGCAGAGCGGTTAAGTGCTTGGCTTCCTAACCTTGGGTTCTCGGTTCGAATGTCGGTGAAGACTGGGATTTTGAATTTCGGAATTTTCAGGGCCCCCTGAGTCCACCAAACTCTAATGTGTGCTTGAATATAGTTGGGGAAAGTAAAGGCGGTTGGTCGTTGTGCTGGCCGCTTGACACCCTGCTCTTTAACCCTTGGCCATAGAAAAACATGACCTTAACATCATCTGCCCTATTGATCAAAAGGTCTGAAAGGGGAACTTTACTTTGGATGCGCTGTGGCTGAGCGATAAAGCGCTTGCCTTCTAAACCGGAGGTTCCGGGTTCGAAACTTGGTGAAGACTGAAATTGAGGGCAGTAGTCTGCACATCACTGGTGTAAACCTGTTACATTTAATCTCGCTAAATGTGTTTTTAAAAAAAAATATTTTTTTAAAATTGATTCGTATCTTATGTTGTAATAACATAGTGAACGAAAAACATTCAAATTTTGTCATTCAAAAAATAAGGAAAAAAGAATGAGGGTCGAACCCAAGACATTCACATAATCTGTCGACTTACACTCCTTTTTTATTCAACACAGATTCGCGCCATTCCACATTCTAACCACTATGTGCACTTGAGCTTCTAACTTTTGACCAACTTCCTTTCCACCCATGAAGAAATTGTAAGCTTCTTCTTCTTCGTCTTCTAGCAAGCTTTTTGCTGTTGAGCTGTTAGCTCTTTTGCAGAAATTGTAATCTAAACAACAAGAATTGATTGAACGTCGTCACACAATCCCATACAAACACACAAATAAACAATTCATTTTTTTTCTTGTATTTGATAATATTTCATTTATTTGTTTTACACACAGAGTACATTTGGACATTTAAAAACATGAATTGTAAAAGATGTAAAATAAACATTGTAAAAACTAAAAGGTATAAAAACAGGATTCAAAACGTAGCAAAGCTTTCGTTGATTCCTTTCTTTTTTGATTGCTCATATGTTGCTCATTGCTCATTGCTGGGATGTTTTGGACAATCGTAAAGTGTTGTTTATCTGATTTGAGACCAAGTCCATTTTTTGGGCCAGTCTTACCCAGCTTGGGGGTAACGGGGCGCTTAGCAGGGCTTGGGTCTCGTTCTTATTGGCCTTTATGCTTACCCTAAATTCAAAATAGAAAGAATGGTATAACATAAGTACATTAGATTAATGTGCAAAAAGAAAGGGGAGATAAAAGTACGACATTCAGGGGAGGATAAGTTAGATCAGTTTTTCCCAAACTGTGTTCCTCGGAACCTTGGTGTTCTGTGAGGCATGAATAGGTATTCCACAAACTACAGGAATAATTAACTTGTAGTCCAACACTTGAATTAATCTCCCTACAATAAAATAAGCTGAGTGTTCCGCTAAATGCATTTCCAAGTAAGCATGTTGGTACCACATTACAGCTTTGGTGAGGTCCCAAAATGTAGAGCCTCTTAATGAATTCTTAATTTATAACATGAAAGCCCTGGTAACAGAATGTTGACATGAAGTGACCACATAAAGGCATAATAAAATATCAAAATCTAAAAGGAAAAAGGTTAACACATTGAAATGTAATAATCGTTTGATATACGTATTTAAATTAATTTATCATATATGTCAAAAATATTAAGCGCCAAAAAGTCCCGTCGCCAAAACGACAACTGCGCCAAAACGTCCGACTTCGTTATTGTTACATAGTTTGAACTTGCATTCGCTCCATTGCCTGGGGTCAAAGTTCATTCAGGAAACAACACGAACTATTTCTTTGTGAACTCTCACTTTTCAACCCTGGACACAAAAAAGGCCTACACATTTGAGAACCAATGTTGTCTACAAGTAACTCTATATTCACCTTTGAATTCCAGGCAGCAGTGTACTTGTGTCACCTCTCTTGTCTTTCTTCTGACACAAGTGAGACAGGAGCAGGTCCAGTGAGTCGAAGTAGTCACACAGCAGAAGATACATCTTGGTGTAGATCTTGTCGTAATAATGGGCTTTATAACTGGGTGGAGGAGAGAAGAGAATGGAAAGACTGAGATTCACTGCCATACGTACAAATATATCTTAGTGAATGTTACAATAGTTATGTCTGCTCTGAATGTTGCAAAATATATAGGTCGCAGCTGGAGCTGCGTAGCCACCTGAAATACTGCACTCCTCATTAATCTTCGGTTACAAAGACAAGTCTTATTATTATTTTTTTTAAAGTGGTAGGCTGTTTTTATATTAAATAATATTGTTGTATGACTATTTAAAATCTAACTTAGAGGCGCGGTGGCTGAGCGATAAAGCGCTTGGCTTCCGAAACTGGGTCCGGGGTTCGAATCCGGGATTTCTGGGCGCCTCTGAGTCCAGTCAGCTTTAATGGGTGGCTGACATTAGTTGGGGAAAAGTAAAAGGTGGTTGGTCATTGTATTTGCCACATGACACCCTCGTTAACTGTTGGCAACAGAAACATTGGGCCTTTACATCATCTACCCAATAGATCGCAACTTTACTCTATTTACTTAGAGAGATTAATAAATGATAAAAAACAGAAAAGTAAAAAAAAAATCATTACATTCCTGACCACTAACAGACATTGCATGATGTGTTGTCATGGCCCACGTCTCATGAGGGTTTCATGTGAGTAGTTCTAATAACAACTTGTGGTCGTGGCTTAGACTAAAACTGAAACTGTTTGTAATTTAATACTTTCGTCTTTTTGCTCTTTAATATTCGCATTCTTAGTTTTTTACTTTGGAAAAAAAAACGAACGAAGAATTCGTATTCATTATGTTACGTGTTTCCTTCATAAGCGTTGCCAAGGGGAGAGGAAGAAAAAAGAAAAGGGGGGGGGGGAGTAAAACCACCACGAAATAATCTAGGACTTGTTTCTCCTGCCAGTGGTTGGGCGCCATCAATAAAGTCAATGTAAGAGAGTTCAAGTAACAGCACGAGGAAAACTAAAGCAAAATTAAAGTCATCAAATTCACCCTCAATGAAAAGATGAAGCAGTTACCAATTTCCATTTTGATGTTCAACACCACCTCCTTCCCCATTGCAATATTTCCCACATTGATCTAACAGTAACTTCTCTTTCAAAATGTAAGCCAAAAAGGGTTGTTTTTTAAACATTTAAAATTTCGTTTTGTTTTATATATATACTAGACATATGTTACCCGCGACCCGCGGGTCTTTATTTGCGCATTACTGTCGATATAGTCACTGAGAGTGTTTTGTAAACAATTAAACGAAATAATTATGTAATAAGTAAAGCGAATGTGTCAATGTAAAAATAGTGTGAATGAAGCTATCAAATCAGAATAGCTAATAGGCTGAAATCCATTTGTTCAAATTAAAACATCTGCTTGTAGGCCTACATATATTTGATTAAAATTTGAGATGAATAGACTTAATTTTGTATGTTCATGTGTTACAGCATAAAGTAAATCTTGAGGTAGACATAGATCTAAATCTACACTAATCTAGAGTTAAAAATTGGCTTTTATAGAGTTCATTCTGAGTTGCGCATGCGTGACCTTTTTTCATGAATGAATATAGGCCTATCTCAACACGGCTACGCAGCTTTATTTAGCGAACAGCGAACGAATGTATTAAAAATGCTTTAGAAAAACAAATTTGAATGTTAATTTGATTAAAATATGAAATGAATAGACAATAATTAGTATGTTTATGTGTTAAAGCATAAAACTATCTTTGCGAAAAGAAGTTTTATCATCTTAGAGTTCAATAAGAGTTTTAGACCTAGGGTTCTAGGATTCTAGACTCAGTAGAGAGATGTGTTAATGTGTAACCATTTGGTAATGTCTAATGAAAGGATGTTCGCCAGACATTACCCGCGGCCTGCGGGTCTAAGTTTGTGTTTACTAATCTAGTGGATTGGATTTAGATGATGATCCTTTCACGTTATTTCTCTTTCGCTACGAAAATAAAATTATTTTGCGAAAATGGGTTTACCCGAGGTGGATACATTCATATCTATTAAAAACGAAAAGAGCGATAGCTTTGTTAAATGAATGGGATTTTAAAGTGAACAATTAAACGAAATTATATTTAGTACGCGATTCATGAATGAATATAGATCTAGGCCTATCTCAACTCGGCTTCGCAGCTTTCGTAGATGAATGTAGCTTTAGAAAACCAAATTTGAATGTTTATTTGATCAAAATATGAAATGAATGGACTTTAATTAATATGTTTATGTGTTAAAGTATAAAACTATCAGTGCGAAGAGAAGTTTTATCATCTTAGAGTTGAATTAGAGTTTTAGATCTAGGGATGGGATTATAAAGTAAACAATTAAACGAATTAATATTTAGTACGCGATTCATTACGGTATTGTCTAATGAAAGAATGTTCGTCAGGAAATCTGTAGTCACAGATATAAGGAACTAATTTATGTAAAAAATGCTTTTGAAACACAAAATTGAAGGTTAATTTTATTATATAATGAAATCAATGGATTTTCTTTTGTATTTTCATGTGTCAAAGTAAAAAACTATCTGCGCAAAGTGTATTTCTTAAAATTAGATCTAGGTCTAAATCCTTTCTATCTTTTCTCATGTCAACATTGTAGACATGGCCTAGATCCATAAAATACTATAGCTGTAATAGAGTCGGACAACTTTATTTTTTTTGAGGGTCTTAAGTTTGTTTTAGGGCTACAATACATACACTACGGTCTAAGTTAGTACCCAAGAAACATTCCTGCCAAGTTTTATCAAGATTGGTCAAGCGGTTTTGATGTCTATAAGTAACATACATACATACACCTCACATTCTACTTTATAATATAGATATACTAGACATATGTTACCCGCGACCCGCGGGTCTTTATTTGCGCATTACTTTCGATATAGTCACTGAGAGTATTTTGTAAACAATTAAACGAAATAATAATGTAATAAGTAAAGCGAATGTGTCAATGTAAACATAGTGTGAATGAAGCTATCAAATCAAAATAGCTAATAGACTTAAATCCATTTTTTTTTCCAAATTAAAACATTTGCTTTTAGGCCTACATACATTTGATTAAAATTTGAGATGAATAGACTAAATTTTGTATGTTCATGTGTATAAAGTATAAAGTAGATCTTGAGGTAGACATAGATCTAAATCTACACTAATCTAGAGTTAAAAATTGGCTTTTATAGAGTTCATTCTGTGCTGCGCATGCGTGAACTTTTTTTCATGAATGAATAATATAGGCCTATCTCAACACGGCTACGCAGCTTTAGCGAACAGCGAACGAATGTATTAAAAATGCTTTAGAAAAACAAATTTGAATGTTAATTTTATTAAAATATGAAATGAATGGACAATAATGAGTATGTTTATGTGTTAAAGCATAAAACTATCTTTGCGAAAAGAACTTTTATCAGTCTTAGAGTTCAATAAGAGTTTTAGACCTAGGCCTAGGAATAGACTCAGTAGAGAGATGTGTTAATGTGTAACCATTTGGTAATGTCTAATGAAAGAATGTTCGCCAGGAAATCTGTAGTCACAGATATCAGGAACTAATTTATGTAAAAAATGCTTTTGAATAATCTAGTGGATTGGATTTAGATGTATGTTAAACGTAGCTAATGATCCTTTCACGTTATTTCTCTTTCGCTACGAAAATAAAATTAGTTTTGCGAAAATGGGTTTACCCGAAGTCGTTACATTCTTATCTATTAAAAACGAAAAGAGCGATAGCTTTGTTAAATGAATGGGTTTATAAAGTGAACAATTAAACGAAATAATTTTTAGTACGCGATTCATGAATGAATATAGATCTAGGCCTATCTCAACTCGGCTTCGCAGCTTTCGTAAACGAATGTAGCTTTAGAAAACCAAATTTGAATGTTTATTTGATCAAAATATGAAATGAATGGACTTTAATTAATATTTTAATGTGTTAAAGTATAAAACTATCTGTGCGAAGAGAAGTTTTATCATCTTAGAGTTGAATTAGAGTTTTAGATCTAGGGATGGGGTTATAAAGTAAACAATTAAACGAATTAATATTTAGTACGCGATTCATTACGGTATTGTCTAATGAAAGAATGTTCGTCAGGAAATCTGTAGTCACAGATATAAGGAACTAATTTATGTAAAAATGCTTTTGAAACACAAAATTGAAGGTTAATTTTAGTATATATTGAAATCAATGGATCTTATTTTGTATTTTCATGTGTCAAAGTAAAAAACTATCTGCGCAAAGTGTATTTCTTCAAATTAGATCTAGGTCTAAATCTTTTCGATCTTTTCTCGTGTCAACATTGTAGACATGGCCTAGATCTATAAAATACTATAGATGTAATAGAGTCGGACAACTTTTTTTTTTGAGGGTCTTAAGTTTGTTTTAGGGCTACAATACATACACTACGGTCTAAGTTAGTACCCAAGGAACATTCCTGCCTAGTTTTATCAAGATTGGTCAAGCGGTTTTGATGTCTATAAGTAACATACATACATACATACACCTAACATTCTACTTTATAATATAGATATTAGGAATGGAGAAAGACGGTCAACAAATCTTGCGTGGTGCCCCAACGGTCCAACACACTAAGGGATAGGTGAAGGTGAAATATTTTAGTTTGTGGTGGGCGTCGTTGTGGAGGGCGTCGTTGTGGAGGGCGTCGTTGACGATGAGACTCTGGAGTGGCCACACAGTCTGCACTGTCGTCTGGTGTTGTATGATATGCCATCGATAGATAAAATTATGAATTAATAACCTTTTGGGTTCCATGTCATTTCTTGGGATGAAGTCATCGCAAGTGACATTGTTGTCATTGTTGTCGCCTTGAACATCGTATACATCTTCCCCTTTGGCTATTGAGGACGAGGAGGCAGCATCCCTTGATAAGGGGAGAGTATCATTTGTTAATTCTAAAATCTAGATTTATGTAGTCCATTTATCAGTAGTACAAAGAATATTGGTTCACAAGCATATACAGTAGAATACAGCGCACAATTTATGTTCTTGGGTTAGGAACGCTGATCAAAGTTGTCATGTCACAGGTAAAACAGTTTATTGCATCTTGCTATACTTTGGTGAATTGGATTGAATACAGAGCGGGAAAGTGGGAATTTTGAACACGAGATATAAATAACCGGAAGTAGGGGCGTTTGAGAGATCAAGTTGATAGTAGTCAGTGTGTGAAATAAGTCGGAAGTTGGTGAAATAGGTTATGGAAGTCAAGAAAAGGATGGACGCCTCAGAATCCCTGCATAAAACAAATAAATAACATTTAGACAATAATCTATTTCAAGGGGCGCAGCATGAGTATCAGTGATAACTAGAATTCACGGGCCAAAATGATGTCAAACGGAAGGTTAAAATGCGGGCCGCTCCATTTCTTATCTTATCTTAGAGATTGCTACAGAACATTACGTCCAACATGTCCATTTAGACGTGCATGCTAAACCATTGGTTTGGTTAAATAAGGAGGGTTAAGGTAAACTAAAGTTAACATAAATATAAACAAGATAGAGTTCTCAAGGTAAAGTTAAACAGGATAAGGATAAGTAAGATTAACCTAAACAAGATAAACCTAAACAAGATTACGTTAAAGAAGAAAAACAAAAGTTAGACATTGGTTGTAAACGTACAGTTTCTCCCCATCTCCTTCAAGTAGCACTTCTAACGTGCTGTCCTCCATGTGATCCAGGACTGAGATCTGGCTGTCTGTGTTGGCTTTTCTGATTGTATTGTGGAATAAATTTTCACAGCACTGGAGCTGAAAGATTGGTCTCAAAGTTTGATATTGGATTTACGGGATGAACAAGACTCCACAAGTGAGTTAGTTTATAGCCCATGTATACTAAGGCTTGAGAACCTTTTCAAAACGTTTGTGGGAGCTTCCGCTTTTCTTTTCCCCCAATTTTCCTATAAAGCAAGGATTACTTTATTGAAATTATACGCTGCCCCAATCCATGCAGTCAGAAGTAGAGATGTTAACTACATAATTATTAAATATGTTCAAATGAATACCATTCTAACGATTATATAACCGTTTCATTCGTTTCTCAGACTTTAACTAGTTCCTAGACAAAAACAAAAAGTTGCAATCGCGAGCCGTAAATCCAGCGTTTTCCTACATTCTTAGCTTAGGATATAAAACGAAGGTGTCATGTGGCCAGCACAACGATCAACCGCATTTATTTTTCACCAACTAATGTCAGGTATCCATTGGAGCTGGGTGGACTCAGATGGGCTTAGACTCCCGAAATTAAAAATCCCAGTCTTCACCAGGATTCGATCCCCGGACTCCCGGTTCGGAAGCCAAGCGCATTACAACTCTTTACCACGACGCCTTGCAGAGGACTTGTATTATTCACACACAAGGTGTAAAAAGAATGATGGTACGTCACTTTACAAAAATATCACCATTCTGATATAAAGAAGAATGGAGACTTTAGCATCGCTCTGGCGAAGACGTATTAACAATGTGTTTTTCAAAAGTTTTACAAGGATCTTGTTGGGGGACACTGCTCGCAAAAAGCAGTAGGAAGTGTCCTACTTGGAAGACGGCGTTACTTGATTCTATCATTTCTTTATTTTTACATTCTTAATACTGTCTTTTATATGTACTTTATACACCAAAAATGGATTTATAACTACATTGCTGATACAACGAATTTTTTTGTCATGCCATCAACCCAATCGATGGGCTAAAGCTTTATGACCGATTTGCGACGATTTGGTACGGAAGTTGTGTCTTCGACATTTGGACGCTGCTTATTTCGGACTTAAAAATTTTGTCGACGCTTTAGAAAAACACATTTTGATAATAGCCAATGCTACAGAAAATGAAAGGCCTAAATATTTTTAAAGTGCGAAAAAAATGTAAAAATATTTTTTTTTAAATAAGTCAAAATTGTAACTATTCAACAATAGAGTATCAGATCCATCCCTGAGAATACGATAAATGGACAAGCCCTCCCCTCCAGTAAATTTCATGCCCCTGGGCATCTTCAAGTGGCGAACACCAGTTCTGCCCCACCTTCCTCGCCTACCAAAAATACAGCTTTATCCCGGTCCCATATAGTGACCTGACCTTACTTGACCTGAGTGGACCTGTGTCCCGTCGTCTTTGACATGTACACATTTTGAAATGACCGGATATCTTGAAAGCGAAAAAAGTAAATGCAGTGATACAAACCAGAGCATTGTGGATACCTGTCTCTTATTAGTTATGAGTTAGAGAAAATAAACATAACACAAACGCTAAAAAAACTTTAACACTCGCAAAAAACAACTTTGTCGTGAAGCGACTTAGATCTAATAACGGCATAGTAAAAATGTCATTGTACCCTCTTTATATCGTGCCCAATAAGGGGGAAGATGGTGTAAAACTCATGTGTTTTTATTGACGACAGTTATAATGGATGTCATGTGTCCAACAACCAACCGCCTTTACTTTCCCCAACTATTATCTGTTACCTATCAGAGTTGGATGGACTCGGGGAGTCCTAAAAATCCAGAATTTCAGTTTTAACGAGAATTTGAATCCAAGACGCTTCGTTTCGCTCATATGCGCTCTACCATCACACCTTTTGTTAACATTTAGGTTTGTCTTTTGTTTACTTGTTTATTTTTCACTAATAAAAATTATTTTTGTTACCTTGACTTTTGTAGCGAAATCACAGAAACGATCTATAGTATTCATTAATAATGTTAAGGCGACCCCTGAGCTCACATCAGAAACAGCCGTGTCAGTACTGAATTTGGATAGAAAAAATGCTAACTGGTTATTTGTTTAAGCTATTAATGACAGATTGGTTTAGACCAATGTTTCCCAAAGTGGGATACGCGTACCCCTAGGGGTACGGAAAGACATTTCACTTCATTTGCTATGCTGATTTTCTTTAAATACCCATTTATTATGTTCTTTAATAAATTAAAATGGGAGTGGGGGAGTGGTACTCAGCATTTCAAAAATTATAAAAGGGGTACACGTAGGTCAAAAGTTTGAGAAACACTGAAATGTAGACTCATAGGGCTTCTGCAGTCGTTAAGCGACTATGCCTCATACCATGAAGGACGAGAAGAGAATCTGGGAATTAGTTTTGATCGGAACGTTGTCGCCGACAGAGCAGTCGTAGCTATTGGGTTCAAAGAGCAGTCGTAGCTATTGGGTTCAAAGAGCAGTCGTAGCTATTGGGTCCAAAGAGCAGTCGTAGCTATTGGGTTCAAAGAGCAGTCGTAGCTATTGGGTTCAAAGAGCAGTCGTAGCTATTGGGTCCAAAGAGCAGTCGTAGCTATTGGGTTCACAGAGCAGTCTTAGCTATTGGGTTCAAAGAGCAGTCGTAGCTATTGGGTTCAAAGAGCAGTCATAGCTATTGGGTTCAAAGAGCAGTCGTAGCTATTGGGTCCAAAGAGCAGTCGTAGCTATTGGGTTCAAAGAGCAGTCGTAGCTATTGGGTCCAAAGAGCAGTCGTAGCTATTGGGTTCAAAGAGCAGTCGTAGCTATTGGGTCCAAAGAGCAGTCGTAGCTATTGGGTTCAAAGAGCAGTCGTAGCTATTGGGTTCAAAGAGCAGTCGTAGCTATTGGGTCCAAAGAGCAGTCGTAGCTATTGGGTTCAAAGAGCAGTCGTAGCTATTGGGTTCAAAGAGCAGTCGTAGCTATTGGGTTCAAAGAGCAGTCGTAGCTATTGGGTTCAAAGAGCAGTCGTAGCTATTGGGTTCAAAGAGCAGTCGTAGCTATTGGGTCCAAAGAGCAGTCGTAGCTATTGGGTCCAAAGAGCAGTCGTAGCTATTGGGTCCAAAGAGCAGTCGTAGCTATTGGGTCCAAAGAGCAGTCGTAGCTATTGGGTCCAAAGAAATGGAAAAAGTTTAGACAGTTTGCTCTTTGCCAGAGTGTAACATAGTATGATGTCAGCTTCCTAAGGGTCACCAGCTTCTGATTTTTTTTCAGGGTTCATTCCCAAAGCATTTCCAGTGTTTGTGTTTTTCCTTCTCCTAGCAGGGTGACCAGCCAAGGTTAACGAGCCCCTCGTTCCCGAAGCTGACTAGTTTAGGCGTCAGTAACTCGCATTCGCCTCCTCTCCTGTCAGTGTTAACAGTTCCGCGGGACCCAATATGTGAAACGCACGTGAAGGCAATGAGTTGGACTGATTGTCAGAGGCTATTTGAGACGCATGCCAATACTTTTAAAGGTAGTGGAGTGCTTATATCCATTACCACTTCCGGCAATAAAAACCTGGTGGAACCAAGATAAATAACTGTTAATCTAAAATTTTATATAAATGGACTGATGGGTGTTAAAACAATAATACATTGATATGCTTAAGGCAGTGCTAGATTTACAGCCATTGAGACAGATTGACATCAAACTAATTACCTAAAACAAAGTCTGGACGTCTGCTGTGACATCACATTGAAGTATGCTTCCTGCTCTTCTAAAAGATCTACCTCGTCCAGAATTCTGTTCTCTAATTCATCCACAGAAATGTCGCAATTTACTATATTCATGAGAGATGAATGCAGAATTGCAGACTTGCCAAAGTATTCACTGGAAGTTGTGAACATTACTGACTTCGCTTTCATTTCTGCATTGATCTTCCTTAGCATGTAAGTTTGCCAGCTATCGATGGTGGATTTTTTGCCAGGCGCTGCATTGAGCGCCACTGAGCTTTTTGGCTCGAACATAATCGGCATTTGCTCATTAACAAAATAATCTTCTTCGTCGTCGTCTTCCACTTCATCGTCCTCGTTGTCGTCTTCATGCTCTTTTTCCTCCGTAAAGGAAATCGCAGGGTCCACAAAGAATGTCTGAATCGAAGCTTCCAAGTTACTCAGACTGTCCATCAGCGACTCGCTTTTGTTGGCTAACTTTTTCGGGGTCATCGGCTTCGTCTTCCGGACGTCCAGCATCTCCAAGAGTTTTCCAAGCCGAAAGACTTCCGGCATGCGATAGTGCAAGCCGGGATTGTGGAAGCGAAAGAGGTCAGGTCCTTTCATATCATGTTGGAAACGGTCATCAACTGCAATAGTCTCTTTTAAAGGTAGGTTTTTTAATATCTTATCTATTCTGTCTTGAACTACCGCAATTGTTTCTCTTTTGTGGAGTATTTTTTCTATGAGCTCTCGCTCGTTGATGAAGCTGTCGAAACCTCGTGTGATTCCCCAGAGGCGGAGTATAATTTCCGCCCCGTTTTCCAGCACCGGCCGGGTCAGTAAACACCAGTCCTCGGTGTAATAACCGGGCTCAACTCCTTTGTACAACACAGGAACCTGGAATGTCTCTCCAGGCAGAATGACTCTATTATCGCCATCTATGATAAACCGAGTCAGGCGATATTTTTTCAAGTCAAATGCGTCTTTGTGATCTTTCCTGACAAATTTGTAATTAATGGCCGTGGTTCCAGTATTTGTCAGTTTTATGGAGCATATTTCATTTTTGCCTAGATCGGCGGTACATCCCACTTCAATGATCTCGGACCTTATCCTGCTTTCCTGTGCGACAGACCAGGATAAAACAGAGTCGCCTATAATTAAGCCAACACTCGATTCAGAATCGCCGAAGCCATATGAAAAAATGGATGCTCTCTCTAAGTGGTGCGATGCAGTGAAATGTTTGTTACTGTGCTTGTTGTACCCGGTTTCTTGGGATTTAGTCAAACTAGCAATCTGTACAGTCATTCTAATTTTAGGTACACTGGGCCTCGCTTTTCCTACAAAAACTGGGCTCACATCCCCCACCAAGCCTAGCTTTTCAATTTGAGGAACGTACTCTGACCTCTCACCCTCCGGGACGGAACCAAAGTTGTACTCTTCTTCCTGGTCGTCCTCGTTACCAAAGCCTAGCTTTTGGAAGATCACATCGGTCACTTCCGGGCAGCCCACCCATTCACTGACCATCGAGTACCCTTGCTGCTTCTTGGTCAGTCTCGGGCAGATACCTCGTTTTTCCAGCTTCATGTGCTCGGCCATTCCAAAAAGGGTGACCGCTGATTCTTTGACGGGCGGTAGAGCTTTCTCCAAGCGTATGAGAGGCTGCTCTAAGTTTGCAGGCGGTATTTTTGGAAGAAGTTGTTGCCTACGTACAAGCAGATTTGACCTATTTTTCCCCGTAGCAGCCATTAGATAGTTTTCCATTCGAATTTGTTTTTCTTTCACCTGTAGAGAAATGGTTTCTTTAATGATATGGTCACTTTGTCTATTACAGGGACTATAACTAGCTCTTTAATTTCTCAGTTCCGGAGCCTATGATGTGTTGCTTCCCTTTGACACACATACCAAATAAAACATTGTTTAAAAAGTGGGTAGCTGAATCAAAATAGGCATTTTTTAAGATTCTGAAATTAAGGTCCCGTTCAAATAACAGACTGATGTAGGGTTACCAACATACTCAAAGGAGGACAAAAAAAAAGGAGGACAAAACCTTTTAAAGAATGACAAAAAATATTTTAAAAAGTGAGTTTTAGAATCAAGATGTATTGCATTACTTTTATTTAACTGTTTTTTTTATGGAAACAAAAACCTGGGTGGGTGGACGCAATTCTCGACATCGGATTTAACGATTTTCTTAGAAATTTGACAATTGCTGTAGCCTATCTCTTTTAGAAAAGAATGACTAGCTCGTCGGACATACTGGCAAAACTCTAGCTACACCGTTCTAAAGTTTTAAAAGTATAAAAGAAATAAATTAAAATTTGCCTAGAGAACAAGAACATATTTATCTTGAACAATATTTCTGCACTCATACAAGAGTTTAATAAATTAATGTTCTGCAACATTGTGCGCATCGTCTTCTAATTCTAGATCTAAAAGCCTATCTTTAGAATATGATAAAGTCTAGTGGATCTATACATTCGCTTAACCAGGACTCAGCGGAGAGGGGAGGATTTGGAGGGTTTTAAAAAAAATCCATTTTTTCAACATTTATTCATTTAAAAAAAAATCTTTCTATACGTTTTATAAAGGATGTTGGCCTATTGTTCTTGTTTTTTTTTTAAAGTACATTTGCATGTTTTTCTTGTTAAAAATCATAAATTCATTGCTTCCTATATATATATATATATCATGGGCGTAGCCGGGGGGGGGGGGTTTGGGGGTTCAAACCCCCCCCCGAAATGAAATCCCCCCCCTCGGGGGGGGGGAGGGGGAGACGGACTTAAGTGACTGATTTTTTGCTTTGATTTTCTTTATTTTAGTTAAGATTTTAATACTAAACCATCACTTGCCCCAGCGCAGCCAAAGGGGTTTTGAGTTTAAAACCCCTACCATGGGGTTTTGAGTTTGAAACCCTCTACCACAGGGGGGGGGGGGGAGGGGGGTAGACGGACTTTAGTGACATGTTTTTTTGCTTTGATTTTGTTAATTTTAGGTGAGATTTTAATACTAAACCATCACTTGCCCCAGCACAGCTAAAGGGGTTTTGAGTTTAAAACCACTACCAGGGGGTTTAGAGTTTAAAACCCCTAACAGGGGGTTTTGAGTTTGAAACCCCCCTACCAGGGGTTTTTGCAGTTAAATCCCCCTCTTTTATAAAACAAAACACACAAAAAATGCAAACGATAATCCCCAAATTCCAAGTGCACAGTTAAGGAAGATTTTGATTTTAAAACCCCTCCAAAATTTACGATAGACCCCCTCTTCAATATGGAAAAAATGCAAATTATGCACTCAAAATGTTATGAGCGTAGCTAAATGGGTTTTGACTCAGTTTTAAGTTTAAACTCCCCTCCAGTGGAGTTTGAAGCTAAAAAATACATCTTCAATAAAAAAATAAGCAAATTACACACTCTAAAATCTAAGAGCGTAGCCATATGGGTTTTGAGTTTAAACCCCCCGCCAGCGGGGTTTGAAGTTAAAAAATACATAATCAATGTAAAAAAAAAAAGCAAATTACGCACTAAAAATGCTATGAGCTTTGCCAAAAGGGGTTTTGAGTTCATATTCCCCTTCACAACGGTTTGATGCTAAAAAATACCTCTTCAATATAAAAAAAAGCAAATTACACACTAAAATTATTTGAGCGTAGCCAAGCGAATTGGGGGTTTTGAGTTTAAACTCCTTTCCTCCAGATGGTTTTGAGTTTAAAATCCCCCTACAGAGCGTTTTGAGGTGGAAAACCTCTATCTTCAATATTACTCTAAAGCAAACTACAGTTACCAAATTCTATGATCGTAGCTAAATTGGGGTTTTGAATTTAAAAAACTACAACAAAGTCCTGAGATTTTTAGTTTAAAACCTCTAACAGATGATTTTGACGATAAAACTTTTCTTTTCGATATAAAATCTAATGCAAACTACAGTCACCCAATTCCAAGAGCGTATCCAAGAGAGGTTACATTTCTACCAGTTGCGGGGCTCCATTAATAAAGTGCAGTGAATAGTCATCTGCCGAAATTGAAAAACACTAAACGTGGCTCAACAAAGATGGCTAAGACAGATTTTAGGAGTTAGTTATTGAGATCGGGTCTAAATCAAGGAAATCCTATGCTGAACTGGGAGTCGACCCCTTAGTAAAATTGTGACAGAGCGTCGCATGAGGTTTGCGGGACATGTTCTCCGACAAAATAAATTACGCATAATAAGAGTTGCGATGACATCCTAGTACAACTTGGCGCCACACATTCATGGAGGTCCTCGGAGCAGGTGGGAAGAGGCTTCAGAAATTACCAGTGACAGATTTTTGTGGAAACAGCTTGACGGCAAATGCGCCGAACGGCGCGGCAGGGTCTTAGTCAGTAAAAATAGCACATACATTTTTGAGATACGACTTTTTAATAGCAGGAAAATGCACTGTAGATACCTCAGAATATGCATTTTGTTGACATTCTATGCCAGAAATAGTGCTTGGCGGCGGGGCTCCGCCCCGCTCTAGGGTGAGCTCCTAGAGCTCCCTCAGAGCCCCTTGCTGGCAATGGAGGGGAGTCAACAATTTTTCCACTAACTCCAGGAAGAACCTATTCTAGGGCACAATAAACGTGTTCCAAAAGAATGAAGGGTCAGAATGTAATAAAGATTATGAACACACACACACATACATATATACAAATATTTTTTTCGCGAGGGGGGGGCGGGGGGGGGGGAGAAAAAATTCCCCCCGAAACCCCCCCCCCCCGAAAAAAAATCCTGGCTACGCCCATGATATATATATATATATATAATTTCCTTATAAACTAAAATGACATTGATACAATATCCACGCGCGCAGGCGCGGTGGCTGAGTGGTAAAGCGCTTGGCCTCGGACCGGGATCCGGAGTACGAAACATGATGAGGATTGGGATTTCTAATTTCGGGATCTTCGGATTTATTCCATGTTCGTCATTTTCACCGAAATTGCTGTAGCTACACTGTTTTGGAGGTTGTCATTTTTTGCAACTATTTCATATCTGGGTTTTCCACTAGAAATCTGTGATAGTTATTTCACAAATGTCGGCCATTGCCGCCAAAAAGAAACGAAAACACTTACTTCAACGAAGTGATCCAGGTTCCGTGCTTGTAGCTGACTTTTCTTGGCCATCAGTTGCCTGACACTGGACGCCAGCGGCTTTCTGCGTGTCAACACCTGAACGGGCGGAGGAAGAAGTGGAAGTTCACTGGGCGACACCCACTTAGTCAGAGGCGGAGCGCTAATAACGTCCATCTCCAGCTGATACTTTTCTGAGACAAACAAACAGCGCAATGGATTGCTGATTAATGAAACATCTCTCTAGACAAGAAGAAAAAATATAAATGTTTTGTTTAAAATGAAGTTCCTCGTTTAAGCAACCCAGTTTTTTTTTGCCCCCATAACAAGTCTCCTGTTAAACCACATTTTGTTTCGAGTCAAAGGCTATCTTTTAGTGCTGTAAATGTGCTATGAAGTCGATTACCCGATACCAAATAGGCTTAGGCAGGCACTATGATGTAAATTATTGTAAATATTTGTAAATATGTGACTTTTGACTTTATCGAATATAAAATTTTATTCATATTGAAATTTACACGATAAAATGTGCTCATACTATATCGTCACTTTAACATTGTATTCGTTATCTTGTACACACTAAGAAAAGACATAATAACTTTAAACACTTATCTTTATTATCTTGACATTTCATTTCCTTTAGTACGTGCTGCCTCCTTCAGCAATCCCTGCTCCCTTAGTTATACCTTACAACCCCCTTATCAGCTGATCACTCGACCAAGTAGCAATAATAAAGGTAGCTTGTCCATACACAGTCCCACAAAATCACTCGACCAAGTAGCAACAATAAAGCTAGCTTGTCCATACACAGTCACACACAATCACTCGACCAAGTAGCAACATTAAAGCTAGCTTGTCCATACACAGTCACACACAATCACTCGACCAAGTAGCAACATTAAAGCTAGCTTGTCCATACACAGTCACACACAATACACTTCTAGTCATTCAAAACAAACACCCTTAGTATCTCAAACATCGATTCATTACTTATTGACACACAATACAGTAATTAGCCTTATAGAATATTTTTTTCACCTCAATTTACAGTACCTTAGAGTACACACTACTGAACATCATAGGACAATACAGTCAGTAGTCACATTACATTATATGACTTTTTTAAAAAATTAATCAACTGTTTTCTCATGAATTAGAAGTTATTCAAGTTATTTCAAGCTTTACAAGTTAAGATATAATACGCCTACAGCGGTTTAGTTGTCTACCAGCAGTTTGGTGCTACAAGTCAACGACCGTCCACAACACCCTCCCTCTTATGAGTAGGACATTGAAACTTGAAAGGCTGAAAAGTGCACACTGCCGTAAATCTGTTACTGTTTAGGCTATAGAGTTATACTTTGTATCAAATCCCATCCATTTACTTAAATTTTAGGTTTTGTAAATCTGTTACTGACGCTGGCTAACGTTTTAACTGCTGTTGGCGACAGACAGGTTATCAACACATGCACTCGCAAAACGTACCATTTTTCTTTGCCGACATCAAGAGAGAGCTAGCACGAACAGCGTCTTGAGCTGAGAAACTTTTGTGTTTCTTGCACCCGTCTTCCTCTGTAGAGTCATCGTCCTGGCGTGCAATAGACACCGCTGCCAACTTAGGCTTTTTCCGGACTGGTACATATCTGGTTTGGCTCTGCAGCTTACATTTCTGAACCTTTTTTTGCGGAGTGTAGCTGTTGAGTGAAATATGTTGGGTTCGAATCTAGATAGCGCAGAGGTTGTTGGCTAGAGCACCTGATTGTATTGATTGTATGATCTCTTTAAACCCAGTAAACTGTATAAGCGTGCACTGTGGTCAGTATTTTTCATATTTGGGATACCATTATTTTATACCTTTCTAGCGGCTGCTAAATATACAGGTATTAGTTAATTATGGAATTAATGGAATTCTAAAAGAGCTATACTTTCACAATTAATCCAGCGCTTCAAAAAAAAACAACAACAACAACAATGGTGATAAGAGCACTGGTTGCATTCTATACACTAACTACAAGTTGAAATATTTAGAAAACTTAAGACTGAAATTTAGTTATTAAATTAAGTCACTATATAAAAACTTTCTTGAGATAGAAATACGGTCCAACATCACAGTAACCTTTTCAAAGAGCTGAGACTACACTGGACACAGTGTAACAGAGAATTGTATGTCGCTATGTCTGTATATACTAAATCTATTTCTCGTGAGATTACTCCTAGAAGTAACTAAGTCTACTTGAATCTGTTTTTGTTTATATTTGGAGTATTTATTGTGTTCAAATAAATAAGCCTAAAGTTGTAGGTAACTCTAATATGTACAATACACGGACATTGGCTTTTACTGGACAACAGAAGATAATTAAGTTTAAATGCTTTTTGTTGATGGGTGGTCTTACATATAAAAAAAAAGAGTTGACATTCAAGATGGCTGCCTGGTCGTGCGGTTTGCGCTCTGAACTGTCGTTTGGATTTATCGATGGTCCCGCGTTCAAACCCTGTCCTCTCCCATCCCCCGTCGTCCTGTGGGAGGTTTGGACTAGGAAGTAAACTATCTTTAACTCTGAAGGAACATCCAAAACATGTAAAAGAAAACAAACATTGACATGAGTCAAATTTTAATCTAGAGTAGCATCATAAACTAACTAAATCATAGAAGTGGTGATAATAGTTATGATGACCTAAAACGTAGCTCTAGATGACAAGATTAACATCGATCTAGATCTATATGTCTAAATTGACTAAATCTAATGATCAAGATATCAAGATATAATCTACAATATATTACCGTAGAGATTCGTAAGGATCTGCTTCCTTTTCGACCACATCTACTTCTTCCAAGACTTCAGGAGCTTGTTCTGGATCTATTTTTAGTAACTTCTGTTTCCCAGTTTTCGGTCCCATTGCTGTTGTCAGTGCTGAAGACTCCACAGCAGGTGGGACCTCTCTCCAGTGGCATTCCAGTACAACTTCCGTTCAACACATAAAGTAATCACTAGAACACTCTGAATGTCAACATCTTCTGCTTGAGATTCACACTTAGTTCTATTTATTTAATTTTTTTTATTTGGGGGGGGGGGGGGGAGGTATAAGGAATTTTAAAAAATCTCTGCGTGGACTTGTTAACAAGTAAAAAATTAAATTTAATAAAATACTCAGAAAGACACAAAGATAAAGGCATATTTTTATATACCTTGTTCTAAGAAACATTCGTACAAGTGCTCCTTCTTTTATTTTATTTGAGCATGGAATGGGCTGCCTGAATAAGCCACGAAAACAAAAACGACTTAGCAGAGTTTACGCCTCTGACTACCATGCACGACTAGATTGACCTGCCTAGGACGTAAGTAACGTCCCTATTTGAAGTAGCTCATTTCATGTTCTATTTCGTTTTCTGTTGTGACTACTTATTGAAAATGTTAGTATCCACAATACATTTAGAATGTCTGACTTGATCAAGACAGAAGTAATTTTGATTTAAAAACAATGGGATCCCCATTGAAATGGTTATATTTGTTTTTATAATAGCATCCATAATTATAAATAGTAAAGAATAATTTATCATCATTTTGTTTTTCAGCACCAACTTAGTTTAGCCACACCCAGCCATCAATATTTTTTACACTTTGCTCTTGGACAAAGAAAAAATGTAACACAGAAAGTAATTTATAGATGTGGCAATATTTTTAAAATTTTTTTTTCTTTTTCTTGCATCAAAGACAAAATGTAAATCTTGACATTACACAAGTGTCGACTGACATCTGTTTCCGGCGAAACCCACAGGACACAGACAATATGGCGCATCTGCTGGTGCTGTACAAATACCTCCATTTTCACAATGATAATTGACACAAGGGTCACGTGATATAGCTGGAAAAAAAAGATAAATAATAAATCTTATCTAGTATATTTGTTGATTTGGTGAAAAGTAAAGGCGATTGGTCGTTGTGTTAGCCACATGGCACCCTCGTTAACCAAAGGCTACAGAAACACATGATCTTCACATTATCGCACTACAGATCGCAAGGTCTAAAATGAGTACTGTTTTCGGCATAATATCTTAGTAATGCATAGTTTGGCAGGCTAAGGTTAGTAATACATAGTTTGGCAGGCTAAGGTTAGTAATACATAGTTTGGCAGGCTAAGGTTAGTAATACATAGTTTGGCAGGCTAAGGTTAGTAATACATAGTTTGGCAGGATAAGGTTAGTAATACATAGTTTGGCAGGCTAAGGTTAGTAATACATAGTTTGGCAGGCTAAGGTTAGTAATACATAGTTTGGCAGGATAAGGTTAGTAATACATAGTTTGGCAGGCTAAGGTTAGTAATACATAGTTTGGCAGGCTAAGGTTAGTAATACATAGTTTGGCAGGCTAAGGTTAGTAATACATAGTTTGGCAGGCTAAGGTTAATAATACATAGTTTGGCAGGCTAAGGTTAGTAATACATAGTTTGGCAGGCTAAGGTTAGTAATACATAGTTTGGCAGGCTAAGGTTAGTAATACATAGTTTGGCAGGCTAAGGTTAGTAATACATAGTTTGGCAGGCTAAGGTTAGTAATACATAGTTTGGCAGGCTAAGGTTACTATTCAGGCGTTTAATATTGAGCACAGGGTAGAGCTTTGAACTTGAAACATTATTCCATAAATTCGTCGTGTTGACAACTTTCACTGTCAATGTTATTTGAATTTAAGTTAACAATGCAATAAATTTATAGAGTCAATATAGACACTATAGTCAAAGTAATTAGATATTTGACACACAGACACAGAGTTTGGCATTACTTTAGTTTGACAAAAATGATTCTATATACTGCATCGGAAATAGTCATAAAAATATGTAACTATGTTTTTGTAAATTTTTTTTCGCATCAATATCTGATACGGTTAAATTTAATAAATTTACTTTTGTATTATGTAAATAGCTCCGGTTAAAGTTAAAACAGCATTACCATACGCTTTAAAAAAATGTATATTTTTTTCACAGTGTACCGTTACGTTATGATTATTATCTTTACAATGTAAGCCTATATCTGTTTATAATAATAATAATAAGGCGTGTCTTCGAATCCGAAGATTAGTGAGGAATGCAGTAATTCCCGTGGCTGCGCAGCCCCAGCTGTGACCTACATATTTTGGCACATCCATGGCAAGCATAACAATGTGCGCAGGTGGTCGATTTAGATTTTCTTTTCGCCGTCTGCGTTTGTCCTCGGCAGCGAATTTTCTGTTTATAGTAACATTGTAAAGGCTTTCAGATTTGATTTTTCTTTTTATGGAAGTGACTACATGTATAAGAAGAAAGAAAATCGACGCAGCGTTTGCTTTTTATGTACAGACCACAGAATATATCTATATATACAGGTCTGTGATAGCTTTTTGCAACATTTAAATCATTACAGTGATGACCCGTAGTAACAACAGCAGTATTTGCAAGCAAAAACTAGGTTTGCATATTGCTGATAAAATTCGGTTTGGTTATATCCGTATTTGGATCCGAATACCTTTGATTCGAATGGCACAAACTTGTCTTCTAACAGCTAACTACCAATGTACGTCTACGAGATTTAAGATAGAGATCTATATGTTAAAATATCTATCATTGTGTACACATAATTATATGCGTTAGCTCCCCTTGTTAGTTCGTGTTAAGAGAGCCGCCTAACAGCTACAGAAACGCTGACCTAAACAGTCATATTATCAAGTCATACCAATACGTTTGCCTATATGGGCTGTCTCCGTACAATGGGTTCCGGTGAATCCTGCCGGACAAACACAGTGCGCGTCGTCAGCAGGAGCAATGCAATAGCCTCCGTTAGCACATTTTAGGATAGCACATCCATCCCAAAAAGGACCTATAAAAGTGAATGCAGTTGTAATATTCTATGTAAGTCTTCGATACGTCTTCAGTAAGTCTTTAATTGAAGCTAATATAAAGAAAGTCGTAGTTAGCAGTCAATGTTTCTAATGAACATCTATCTAGCTGTCTATGTATAACTATTCTATATCTGTATTTATAGATAGACAGACAGTATATCTTTCTGCTTGCCTGTCTATTAAACACAACTCATTCCTAGTCTTAGTGAGATATCCGGAAATTAAAACTTTATAATCGTGTAAAAATGTACGAAATACAATAGATGGTGATTGGTGTCTACTATATATTTGTAATTCATTCATTGGTCAAGAAATATCTTAAACCGTCTGTCGAATCCGCATGAAATTTCGTACACAGGTTCCTTTTACCTGCTAGGCGCACACTAAAAAGGGTTTTTGACAGATGCGCAACTTGAGGACCGCTATTCGCGAAAAACCACAAGCTTTCTTTCAAACCTTAATATTTTATTTTCGGTGTTTCCCCAAAAGAGAGCAGTCTAATTTTTAAAAATCCTAATAGCATTAATAAGATAGATCTAGAGCATAGACATATATATCTAGAGTCTTTTTGTTTGCAACAGAGAGAGACGGGCAGAGAGCAAGTAATGGTACTTTGTAACATTGTAAAAAAAAATAATTAATTAATCTAGATCTATTATCAATTCACTACATTCAAAAGGATGAGATAAATGATTGCAGTTAGGCCTAATAAAACCAAATTAATATTTTTGTTTGTTTAGAGAACAAAATACCAAAATAAATATAGAAAGGGGAAAGGGAATGCATTTTTTTCACTATGCCTGAAACTGATGGTATGAAGAAATGTATTCGGTATCTAATAGGCCTGAAACTGATGGTATGAAGAAATGTATTCGGTATCTAATAGGCCTGAAACTGATGGCATGAAGAAATGTATGCGGTGTCTAATAGGCCTGAAACTGATGGTATGAAGAAATGTATGCGGTGTCTAATAGGCCTGAAACTGATGGTATGAAGAAATGTATGCGGTGTCTAATAGGCCTGAAACTGATGGTATGAAGAAATGTATGCTGTGTCTAATAGGCCTGAAACTGATGGTATGAAGAAATGTATGCGGTGTCTAATAGGCCTGAAACTGATGGTATGAAGAAATGTATGCGGTGTCTAATAGGCCTGAAACTGATGGTATGAAGAAATGTATGCGGTGTATAATAGGCCAGAAACTGATGGTATGAAGAAATGTATTCGGTATCTAATAGGCCTGAAACTGATGGTATGAAGACATGTATGCGGTGTCTAATAGGCCTGAAACTGATAGTATGAAGAAATGTATGCGGTGTCTAATAGGCCTGAAACTGATGGTATGAAGAAATGTATGCGGTGTCTAATAGGCCTGAAACTGATAGTATGAAGAAATGTATGCGGTGTCTAATAGGCCTGAAACTGATAGTATGAAGAAATGTATGCGGTGTCTAATAGGCCTGAAACTGATGGTATGAAGAAATGTATGCGGTTTCTAATAGGCCTGAAACTGATAGTATGAAGAAATGTATGCTGTGTCTAATTGGCCTGAAACTGATAGTATGAAGAAATGTATGCTGTGTCTAATAGGCCTGAAACTGATGGTATGAAGAAATGTATGCTGTGTCTAATAGGCCTGAAACTGATAGTATGAAGAAATGTATGCTGTGTCTAATAGGCCTGAAACTGATGGTATGAAGAAATGTATGCGGTGTCTAATACCATATATTGCTTGCATTAAGGGGAAAAAAAACTAACCAGAAAGAGAAAGAGGTCACGGTCGAGATATTAAAAAATTTTAATTGAACAGCCGAAGAAAAGTCATATGAGTGTGTGTATGTGTCGGGGCGCATTATGGAGCGAGTCTTTTCAAATAAAAGTCAATATCGGAGAAATTACGATGCGCATGTTAAAAGAAAACAAAATGGGGATTCCATAGAGCGAAGAGAGAGAGAGACAGACAGACAGACAAACAGAAACGGAAAGAGAGAGCGAACCGAAACATTTCATTGTAACAGATACACTAATTCACGTGCTAAGATAATATGTTAGGATGATCTTTAATTAAAACGTGGCCCGTTTGTTCCAGCAAAAATAATAAGGCTTGTCTTCGAGTCCGAAGATCTGTAAGGAATGCAGTATTTCCCCTGGCTGCGCAGCCCCAACTGTGACCTACATATTTTGCCACTCTCATGGAAAGCATAACCATTGTCCGCAGGTGGTCGATATAGATTTTCTTTTCGCCGTGCCAGCAATAATTCTACATATAAAGCCTAGGAACAAATCAACGGGTGTATAGAATGTGTACTGCTAGTGTAGTATAAGATATAGTGGATGAAATTAACAAAATTAAACAAAAAAAAACCTATTTGTCTTCCAACAGGTACTGCTGTTTGACAGTGAGAGCCTGAAAATCCTAAAGGACAAACGCAATGCGGGAAATCTGCGGGTGCGAAGCAATAACCACCGTTGAAGCAATGATAGTTGACGCAGGGGTCCAGTATTTGAGCTGAAATGTATACACAAAAACAAATAAAATGTAAAACTCAAAAGTCAGTGAATAACCAAAGAATGAAGCAAAGAGTGCCAACTACTAAGGCAAGATTCTCCATGAGATCACAGCAAGAGAGAATGAGCCCTATGAAGCTATGGATCTTCAAGATTTCAAAATTATGTGACATTTAGACTCACCATGAACTCCCAGAGCGAGAAAAGCTGTAATAGCAACTGCTAAATGCGCCATCTTAAAGTGAATGTTTCTTTCGACTTTCATTATAATATTTTAGGACTTAAATTGAATTTGAACTAAAGTTAATTCATATTACAGAATTAGATCCAAGTACGTGAGAAATTACCATATGAAAGATTTTTAAACACAAGTGACTGGAATACTCTCTCTCTCTCTCTCTCTCTTTCTTTCTCTCTCTCTCTCTGTCTCTTTTTCTCTCTCTCTCTCTCTCTGTCTCTTTCTCTCTCTCTCTATCTCTTAACGTATGTCTTTATTTTTTTCGTCATGATTAACTTCTCTTATATCTAGTCTCTAATCATCTCAAATAAAATACAAAATAGAGTTTTATTTTTAAATTTAATATCGTGACGGGGGGTCCACACTAGGCGTAATATAAAATATGTCTTCTATATAATAAAACTATGTTTCAATGAAACCTTTCAAGCTTCCTTGTATGATGACAAAAAAAAAAGATTTTTTTTTTTCAAACAAAGAAAAATATTTGAAAACGCCTTGACTGCAACAACTCATAGGGACAACATCAAAGTGAGATGATGGACTGCGGGATTCGTATTATAATAAAACATTTCTTTATTGATTGGAAAATCAGGAAAGCGGTTCACTATTGGGGACAAACTTATTTTACCAGCTGCAATTGAGGTAATACAAACCTTGCTGCACAAACAAGACATCATAAAAAGAATCACACCGAGTAATAAAGACAGTACAAAGAAAGGTTGTCGAAATAGATCAGTGACTATCAGTCAGGCTCAGTCTTTAAGGGAGTACTTAAAAACACCAGAAGTGATTGATTTATAGATAATTGATATTGATAATTGAAGAATCTATTTTGAATTAATGGATCTTGGTTGGACTTAATCTAGTGAAAAGAACTTACTTCGCTTTTAAAAACAATAGAATCCCCCCCTCCCCCCCAAAAAAAATATGTTTTCTCATCGATTGTTTCAAATACTACATCATTGTGGGTTGTTGTGTTTTTTTTTTTGGGTCCCCATTAACTCGTCACATTGCAGCCTTCACACATTTCTTTTCACTTTATTCTATGACAAAGAAAAATGTAAAACACAAAGCTATTTATATCTGAAACAATATTTTTACATTTATTTAGTTAGTTTCTTTTTCTTGCATCAAAGACAAAATGTAAATTTTGACATTACACAAGTGTCGACTGACATCTGTTTCCGGCGAAACCCACAGGACACAGACAATATGGCGCATCTGCTGGTGCTGTACAAATACCTCCATTTTCACAATGATAATTAACACAAGGGTCACGTGATATAACTGGAAATAAAAAATATAAAAGAAGTTATTCCGGGACGCCCCAATCAAACACATTCATTATATTATTGACTGATGGAGTATCTTAGTAGTCAATAAAATACTAAGGTAGACCAACTAAGAAACATATCAAGATTGATATCAACAGAAGTTAGGGAAAAAAAGCACAGAACAGACCCAAACATAAAAGAGAGGTCCTTGATCACGTATGGTAAACTCAGGCTAAAGATGCTGCATTCTGTTGTTTTCAAATGCATGATTTGTCCAAACCGAAGTGCAAGTGTGGCGTTAGAGCCTCCTCTGACGCATTCGTATCTCAAAAAACAATCAGTTTGGAAAGCATATAGTTCCCTAGTCAGTGATCATGTTTAATAATGATCCCATAATGCAAACGCTTTACCACTCAGTCACCGCGCCTCAACCTTGTGTGTAGTACTGTAACTGTAGACTTCAATTAAAAATCTGATTTGCAAAAGATAAAGGTTAGGGGTAGGGGATAATATTGAAAATTACTTTTAGTAAGAAAATCTCAACAAAAAAAATTGCCTCAAAAAATTTACAACCTCAAAAGAATATGTTCGTTTTTGTACAATCTTCTTGAGAATTCCATGCTTTGACCTACTTTTTGGGTGAATTTTCAACTTTCTGAAGTTCGTGGTTTGATTTATCTTTTAATTCAGAGATAATATTTGTTGTCTTGTATTCTCTGTAGTAATCATTGATTTAAAAATAGATTTGTAACATTAGGCCTACGAGATAACGTTTACAATCTGATACAAAGAAGGCATACAAGACTTCATTTAAAGCTATGCTGGTATTGCGACTCTGGAGTGTAGGAGCTACCTACTTCTTTTGCATTTCATAGTCTTATCAATGTATTTTCTAATAGTGAATAAAAAGCTACCTACTTCTTATGTATTAGACTTACCAATACGTTTGCCTATATGGGTTGCTATTGTACAATGAGTTCCGGTGAATCCTACTGGACAAACACAGTACGGGGCGTCAGCTGGGGCAGTACAATGGCCCCCATTAGCACATTGGTAGTTAGCACATGGATCCCAAATGAATCCTGTAAATATGAATGTAGCAGTCATTACGTATGTAATTTGTCTTCAATCAATGATATTCTAAAATATTGCAAAGTCACAGAATACAGGCGGTGCTTTTAAAGAACCTATGAACATCTATCTATGTATCTATTTATCTATCTATCTATCTATTTATCTATCTATATGTCTGTATGTCTGTTTGTATATATTAGTAAGATATACGGAAATTAATTTGAATTGCACTTGTAATCAGAGAACAATGTACGAAATACAATACAATACGTTATTCTGGATAAAATAAAAGAAATTAATTAAACAGAAAAAAAACCTATTTGTCTTCCAACAGGTACTGCTGTTTGACAGTGAGAGCCTGAAAATCCTGAAGGACAAACGCAATGCGGAAAGTCCGCGGGGGCAGTGCAATGACCACCGTTGAAGCAATGATAGTTATGGCAGGGATCCAGAAGTTGAGCTGAAATGTATACCAAACCAATTGATGACAATAAAGTGTTACCAACTACTATGACAAATATTACCCTACGATCAGAACGCAAGAAGATGAGCACTATGAATCTTACTATAAAATGCGCTAAGGTTAAAAAGGATTTTCATTATTTCAAGAATTATACACTGTTTAGACTCACCATGAGCTCCCAGAGCTAGAAATGCTGTAATAACAACTGCCAAATGCGCCATCGTCAAGTGAAGATTTCTGCTGTCTCAATGATTTTCTTTTCAAAACTAAACTGAATTTTGTTAGGGGTTAACACATTCTGTAGAATTAGATCTTAGTACGTGAGAAATTAACATATTGTTACGAATCTCACTATCCAGGCTCTCTGCAAACTGCACCATACACCACCAACTTAAAGAACTTGACAAGTCAGGGCTCCAAAATAACGTAAAGGTTTAATGTCCATAAATAACAGCCAATACTGTACAATTAGAGCACGTAGAACAGTACAAATAGCTCTGCGATAACAAATATCTATCCGATAACACCGTTCCGCCGTATCAAGTCTTGCACTGGCCTCTCCGTCTCGTTCCGGGCTTGCACTGGTTCAACAGTTCGGGACTGACTTCACACACTTGGGCTCGTTGTGTCGGACTCGATCACAGACCAAGATCAAGACGCCGTTCGTCTCAACTGTACTTGACAGTACTCCGCACTGAACCGTCGTAATGCTCCGTACAGAACCACACCGTTGAACTGTGCTGTAGTCGACCGTGTTCTGAACTCCTGTCGTGAACCCGCTTTCTGAACCATCTTGACTGCGACACCTCCGCTCTTTAAATAGGGTCCCTACTGGCCTTCTAGAACCGGACAGAACGTCGCTCGACCATTCTGGGACGCTCCTGAGCTCTGTTCACGACGCTTTCATCGCCATCCACGTGGAACTCAGAAAACGTTTTCTTCTCCTCCAGTTAGCCTTCATCTGGTTGTATCGACCTCGTGATCGCATGGTCATCCATATTGCACTCAGCTAAAGTCGCCTTCTTCTTCTTCTCCGCCAGTTGGTTTTCATGTGGCTGCAGTTATTTCTTGGTAGAATCACCATGCACGTTGGACTACGCAAACGCCGCCTTCTTCTTTTCCTCCAGTTGATCGTCCTCTTGTTGCAGTGACGTTGTGGTTGCATCGCTCTCTTGTCGTTTGGTACTGAGGGCAGCCACTTGACACATGGAGAGGTATAGGATGTAAGGGCAGGGATTACCAAGATTGTTGACCAAAGAGGTGGCTTCATAGGGCTTTGCGAAGAAGGACTAGAATGGGCTTCAAATCCACAGGACAGGGGGGAATTGTGGGACAGATCATCATCTTCAGCCTTGTCTGGAGGGCATGCTTGTGGGGCAGGTTGGTAACACTCCTCGTGCAAAGGTCCCTCGTCTTCGGCTTCAGGCTCCATTCGGCTTTCTTCACCACCATCAGGACCTCTCTCTCTCGTATCAGTATCGGGCCAATCGCCTGTTGGTTTCAGACCTGGTCGATGACTTTCATCGTGCGAATGTCCATCAACTTCAACGTCAAGCTTCCTTTGATTCTCTTTACCACCATCAGGACTTTCATCTCCAGTCTTGGCAGCTGGACCAACGTCTGTTAGGTCCGGACCTGGCTGGTATCTCTCGACTTGCATATGTCTCTCAACGGTTTCGTCAGGTTTCAATGGGTCCTCGTGATCACCACCAAGGCTCCTCTCTCTGGTTTTAGCATCTGAACGAACGTCTGAGTTGATGATTCTCTCCTCCACAGCAGGTATGCGTTGGTTCATAGCGGCTATCTTGGTGTTCATGGCATCTAACTTGGAATTGATCTTTTCCAGCAAGTTAGATTCGACTTCAAAAAGATATGTGTCCGGATCTTCTTTTTCTTCCAAAATGTCATCTCGGAGGCGTGCTTGTAAGGTTTCTTTATTTCCACTCGTTTTCAGATCTCGATCACGGAGTTCTTGCTTCAGTTCTCTAAATTCAAGTTCGTACAGCAGTTTCAGACGAGCCATAGTAGATCCGATCCAATCCGATTCCGATCCGATCCCACTTCTGACACCAGTGTTACGAATCTCACTATCCAGGCTCTCTGCAAACTGCACCATACACCACCAACTTAAAGAACTTGACAACTCAGGGCTCCAAAGTAACGTAACACTTTAATGTCAATAAATAACAGCCAATACTGTACAATTGGCAACACCTACACTGTACAAATATCTCTCCGATAACACCGTTCCGCAGTATCAACTCTTGCACTGGCCTCTCCGTCTTGTTCCGGGCTTGCACTGGATTCAACAGTTCAGGACTGACTTCACACACTAGGCTCGTTGTGTCGGACTCGATCGCAGACCAAGATCAAGACGCCAGTCGTCTCAACTGTACTTGACAGTACTCCGCACTGAACCGTCGTAATGGTCCGTACAGAACCACACCGCTGAACTGTGCTGTAGTCGACCGGACTGTAGTGAACCGGGCTCTGAACCCCTGCCGTGAACCTTGCTGTAATGAGCCCCTTTTCTCGACCGTCTTGACTGCGAAACATCCTCTCTTATATAGGGTCCCTACTGGCCTTCTAGAACCGGACAGAACGTCGCTCGACCATTCTGGGACGCTCCTGAGCTCTGTTCACGACGCCGATCCTACTCGAACCTTCATGTTGTTAACTCGTCTCGGCCGATCGTCGTAACTCGTCACGGTTGACCGCTCGTCTAGCGCTGGCCTGGGGCGATTTGCGTCGGCTGACTACACTCACACCACTACCCCCATCTGTGCCACCACCAGGTTTATAACAATATGATTTTTTTTAAACATAATAAAGTTATTGGCATTCTGTCTTTGCAGCTTTCTCTCTCTCTCTCTCTCTCTCTGTCTGTCTCTTTCTTTCTCAATCTCTCTCTTGAAAAGTGTGTCCATTCTGTATTTTTTTCTTCAGTTGCATTTAGTTCTTAATAGTCTGAAAACACGTTTGTAATATAGTAGGCTATTTATAAATTTTAAAATTAATACCTCAGATAAAATATTTGATATTTGTTCACATCATTTAAAATTTACTGACCCGAACAGACATTATGATAGCGTATTTTAATTTTTAGACCCCATCTGTTTATGTGATATTTTAGCAGACTCATTTTAGCGGCCCCCGAATGAGCAATAGTCGCTATTAGTTTAGTGTGGTCTGTGTCCGCCCGTCCCATTTAGATCTAAACTTGAACAGATATTGACAATCCGATACCATGATATTTTAGATCCTTCAAAGTTCTGATGTAACGGCTACGTTTTTTTCTGAAAACGAAAAATTTAATTTTTAATTTTTTTATAATTATCTATGCAAGCAATTTTTTCAACAACAAAAAATACACTATTTTTACAACTAATCATTATTAATGGTTAAAAAAATACAAAAAAAAAAAAAAAACACGGGAAACTATTTAGTAGGTGAGATCATTATTTACAATATTTGTAACACATCTATGCGAACAGTTTTTTATTTTTGGGGGTTAAAAAATTTGCTTTTAAAAAATTTTGCTATTAAACTAATTACTTCATGTCAAGCTATTTACTAATATTTTTAAAAAAATGTTTACTTTTAAAAAAAGGAAACATCTTCTTTTTAGTATGCATAAAATATATCAGAAAATAAAAACGAACTGCTCTTTCCTAATGATCCATTTCCTTAAACTGTGTATAAATGTAAAGATCAGCGTTTCTCAAATGTGAACATCTTTCTCATGATAAATATTAGAAGCGATACGCAGTCAGCAACATTTTTGTTACCGACGATGGTATTTTAAGAAAAGTAACAGTATCCTACCAAATAAATTTTTCATTGAATCGTCAACTCTTACAATTAATTCCTGTATCTTAAGTCCCAGAGGACTGGCAAAAGGGAGTGATTGTAAAGCTTCCAAAAAAGGGCAACTTGGCAGACTGCAACAACTGGAGGGGCATTACTCTCCTCTCTGTCCCAGGCAAAGTTTTCAGCACTGTTTTGTTGAGACGGCTTCAACAGTCTGTAGATGAAAGGCTCAGAGAAGAACAAGCAGGTTTCCGAAGAGGCAGATCATGTACAGAGCAGATTTTCGTTTTACGAAATATCATAGAACAAAGTCTTGAGTACCAACAACGGCTAACGATCAGTTTTGTGGACTTCAAAAAAGCATTTGATAGTGTCCACCGAGAATCACTATGGAAAATAGTTAGAGAATACGGCATCCCAGAAAAATTCGTCCAGATCCTACGACACCTTTACAGTCAGTCTAGTTGCTGCATAAAAACAGAAGAGGGAACAACAGAGTTTTTTACAATCGAGACAGGTGTGAGACAGGGGTGCATCTTATCTCCCTTCCTTTTCCTCCTAGCCATCGACTACATAATGAGGAGAGCAATGAACCAGACTGCCTTTGGTATTCCATGGCATGAACAACTCCGATTGACGGACTTGGACTTTGCTGATGATGTTGCACTACTCGGGGCTACAAATAAATGCATTCAAGAAATGACGGAGAGCCTAGACAGAGAGGCACCCAAAATTGGCCTCCGCATAAACTTGGATAAGACTAAAATTATGCGAGTGGGATATAAGGCAAAGGGTGTCCCCGTCAGACTTGGCGAGTCAAAGCTTGAAGAGCTGGACAAGTTCACGTACCTTGGCAGCATCATAACAAATGATGGAGATGCTTACCATGATGTAGCATGCCGAATAGGAAAGGCAGGGAGCATTTTCCAAAGGCTGCAGCCTATTTGGACTAGCCAAGCCATTGGACTCGAGACAAAAATACACCTTCTCAACACAATCGTCATTCCAACTGCTACATATGCATGTGAGACGTGGAAGTCATCTGTCAAAATTGAGAAAAGACTAAATGTGGCTCAACAAAGATGGCTGAGACGGATTTTGGGAGTCAGTTACACAGACCGGATCTCAAACAAGGAAATCCTATGCCGAACTGGGAGTCGAACACTTAGTGAGGTTGTGACTGAGCGTCGCATGAGGTTTGCGGGACATGTTCTACGTCAAAATGAATTACGCACACCAAGAGTTGCGATAACATGGAAGCCAAAACGAGGAAAGCGCAAACAGGGACGTCCTCGTATTACCTGGCGACACACCTTCATGGAGGACCTCAGAACAGTGGACACCAGGTGGGAGGAGGCTTCAGACATTGCCAGTGACAGATCATTATGGAGACAGCTTGCCGCCCAGTGCGCCGAACGGCGCGGGAGGACCTAAGTAAGTAAGTAAGTAAGTGGTGAATATGTTCCGTAATATTAAAACAAGAACAGTTAAATAAAAAGAAAACAATTTTATCTAGCAGAGTATTTTTACATTGTTACAAAGCTTATATCAACTCACTCTGCCTGTCTGTCTGGAGCAATTTTCGAACACGTTATTTCTCCCACGCTCAATCTTAGATCAAGTTGAAATGTTCCACAATAATTTATAATAGGCTTACCTGACAAAACAAGAACCACTTTTAAAAAAGTAACCATTTAGTTAATTAATTATTCTGAGTTACCTATGGAAAGAAATTGTACTTGACAGATGAGGCGGTGTAAGCTGAATTAGTCCCCTTTATACATTATGTAATTAGTCTTCGCTTAAAACTTTGAAACTAACAATAGATAGCTATGAAACCTTCAGTTTTCATTAGCACTTCGCTGGCATAGTGGTTAGTGTATTGGCTTGAAAAGGCTTGAACCTTGAATTCGGATTCAAGTCGTACAACTTGTTTTTTTTTATATAAAATACATTTAAAAGGCTATCACAGCAACCCCCCTTTTTTCCAAACTGGTCCAGACAAGTGATACGTTCATAGCGCACTGAGAACATTAAAAGATTGTAGATATTGAAGACAAATACAATTTGTAGGCCTAAAAATATTTCTAATAACACATGTATTATAGTTAGTTTAGACTAATCCAAACTAATTGATACATTTACACTTTTTTAAAGTATGTTTTAATTTTGCTTGTTTAAATATTTATTATTATTAATGATATTAATGGTATTATTATTTACAATTATTAATACAAAAATTAAACACGTTAGAATAGAATGAAACATTGTAATGACAATTTAAGAGTTACCTTCCTTTAATAGATTTCCTACTGTATGGCCTCTTTCAGACGTCAAACGACTAGGATCATCTAATAAAAATGAGATGAATGCCAGGGCATTAGCTATGGTCGGAAAGGTGTCGCTCACACAGCAGTTCCCCAATCTCCACGCAGCTAATGTATACAAAGGAACGGCAAGTGCTGATAGTTTGGGAACAGTTGTAGCATTCTGTGTTGCAAACTGTCTAAGTGTCTCCAGTTCCTGATTTTCCCTCAGAGTTGACCCCTGAAATCTTTCCCGTGTTTGGGAATAGTTGCAAGCAGCAGAGATTTGAATTGGAGTTTTCCTTGTCCTATATGGATATAGCCAGCCAAGGCGAAAGAACTCGTTCTGCCCGAATCTCACCAGTTGAATCGCCAGTTACTTGCCTTTGCCCCTTCTGTAGGAGTTTCATTGCATGTAATGATTCACACTGATTTGTTGTTTTACTCTTTTGATCAATAGACCAGAGATTCGATTCAAGAACAATAAATATCAAATGGTTTTAAGAAAAATTATGTAATTATTTGAAACATTCAAATTCTTATTTTTAAAAATTATCTTACAAGAGCCCGTTTAAGTCACTATCGTTCGTGGGCCCGGAGCAGTAGCTTCCTGTCCACTGCTTAGGCCTACTATGAAATCCAAGAAGTAAAAAAAACAAAAATAAAAAAGAATTCAGTGCTGCCCTTGTTGCATTAATGTACGTCTAATAATGCAACAAGCACAGCTCTAGTTGCAATGTGAAGCTAACAATGTAACAAGAACTGACTCGATTATCTATTAGGTTTATATGTGTAACTCAGTTAACTTGTGAATTAAGCCATGTGAAGACTCAAGCAGGCTAGAATACTAGATTAGATGCGCGCTAGCTTCTAGAGCATATACGCATAACTCGATTCTATGGTACTGAATTCCCTTAAGTCGAGACTTAGAACACAAATAACATAAAAAGTTGTTATTAAATCAATCCCTCCTTAAGATACAAATCTTTACAAATTTCTGTAAACGTTTGTTATAGGAAGACATCAAATTCTTCTATGAACAGTCCACAGCTAATTATCTTACAACTGGAACTTTATGGATGTTGTTGTTGATTTATTCAAATACGAAACTAAATTCCACCATTTCATAAATACAAAGAAACATTGACAAAGACAAAGATTGTTTTATGTATCAGATGTTCCAATAGGAATGAAGATTGTTACACCCTAACCCAAACCAGCTGCAAGATGGCAGGAGATGGAAGCTGTCAGGCTTCAAACCCAGGACTAATGAGACAGCAGTCCAAAGCACATACCACATGGCCACACAGAATAATATGAACATTTGTAAATCTCCATGGACTAAGGCTCCATGCTGAGATTAATCCCCTATAGCAGGGTCTATGTGAATGTACAAGACAGAAGTCCCTTCAAACTTATTTTACTAAAGCACACCATGTACAGTGTGAGATAAATTGCAAAACTAAAATGATTGTGTCTCTTTAACCTTACACATGAAATCATAAACAAAATATTTCCCTTTTTTTTTCTTTTATTAATAAAAATTACTTTATAAGCACAAATAGTAAATATATCAAAAGAAACCAATAGAGAAAATTATTAAACTGTTAAATGTAAATGAGCAAGAAGGCAATTTAAAAAAATACAACATGATTAAAGATTTTAAATACAAAACTAACGCAGATAAAAGTTTCTTTTCATTGTACACAGTATAGATTGACAGTATGGCAAAATATACTTTCATGTATCACAAAATATTTTCATGTATCACAAAATATCACAGTGATTGTGGGGAAATAGAATATACATTTCATTGGAATATATTTGTTTAAATTATAAATAAAACTAAAACTTAGAGTATTAATTTTAATCATACAAGCAAAAATTTAAATTACTGCTTTTCTTAACATAATATTTTTATAAACATAGATCAAACATGAATTTTAAGTTAAAAACTTTTTCTTAACTTATAATCATTCTATATTATTTCTTTAGAAAATATATCTCTGAGATAATTCAATTTTAATGAGGCCAAAACTTGTATGGCTTGCTTAAAAAGATCTACATATTTGTCTTATAAATTACAGATTATTAACCATTAGTTTAGTCATGCTAATAATTCTGATGTCATTTTATGGGTTTATTAACCCTCACAGAACAGAATACCTGGCTTAAATATAGTGAAATAACCATCAACATATTTAAATTTTCTAACTACACATTCAGTATCGCCTCGTATTTGCCATCATAAGATCCTATTCCTGTTACAAGAAGGCTGCGGGGTATTTCCCCCAGAATGCCTTGCACTTGAAACACAACATTGTAGCACTCCGAATGCCTAAAAAAATAAAATGGTAAACAAAGTCTACATTTTTTAATGCAAAATTCTGTATTTATAAAATAAAACAATACATTTAAATTTTTATTTTTTATAAAGCTTGAAAGCTTAAGCTGTGTTATTTAAATAGACCCACTCAACCCATTCTAAATTCACAACAAAAGGATTAGAAGCAATACACTTTTTACAGAAACCATTTCTTTATCATCTGTGCTAATAATTAAAGTTTTGTTTTTTACTTCCTTAATTGGCTTCATGCTGGAAATGTATTAGGTGCAGCTAGTGTATAATTGTAAGAATTTGAAAAAGGAGATGCTGCTTACGGAGGTGTGAAAGAAATGGCAATCGCTGTCTTGTTATTACTGAGTTTGTCAATTTGAGCAGGCAGAACTCCCTCTGAGGGATGCACTTGGAACATGCTGTTGTCAAACTCATTATTGCTGTGTTCTGTGTGTAGATTAAAACCAAAAATTAATTTCACTCATGTAAGTGTTACCACATTCATTCAACTGACAGATAAAATAATCGGAAACCAAAACACTAGAACAATGCTTTTTATGTACATTAATGTACAATATGAAAACATTTATATTTCGATATTCTGTCATAATGTGTCAAGTTAGGTGTGAAAGAAATGGCAATCACTGTCTTGTTATTACTGAGTTTGTCAATTTGAGCAGGCAGAACTCCCTCTGAGGGATGCACTTGGAACATGCTGTTGTCAAACTCATTATTGCTGTGTTCTGTGTGTAGATTAAAACCAAAAATTAATTTCACTCATGTAAGTGTTACCACATTCATTCAACTGACAGATAAAATAATCGGAAACCAAAACACTAGAACAATGCTTTTTATGTACAATATGAAAACATTTATATTTCGATATTCTGTCATAATGTGTCAAGTTAGGTAAAAATCATTACAATTTGTTGAAGTTAATTTATATACCTACACAAATTTTCGCACGTTGTTGGTAAGACTAAGACAATGCCAAGGCCAATGCATTCCAAAGGAAAGTAAAGGTTAATTCCTGTGTTTAGTTTCAATATATCATCTGTCTAATTAACTTCTTAATTGTAAAGTGTATATCCACAGTGATAAAGAATCACTTACCTATCTGCATCTTCCAATAGCTGTCAGCAGCTCCTGTATTATACAGCATGAGCTCAATGATCCTTGTTTGACCCACAAGACAGGATTCAAAGTCAATACTGTTAGCAGACAACTCAAACTGAGGCACTGCCACCACACCAAGTATAGGGATAGTCTGCACAGACATGTCAAAGCAATTGTTGTTTCAGAGTAGCACAATTCAAAACAAATACGGCAAATAATGAATCAGGCCAAAAGTTGAACAGAGACACAGTTTTAAATGAAGCATTTATTATTTTTAATTTTTGGTTTCATAAATAAATGTCCAAAGACACACACTCCTTTGTGCTAAAGGAAGAGGAGCCCCCACTGTGTGGCTATTGTGACTCTTATCTAACCATGAAACATATCTTCCTTGATTGCCCCAGATACCAGGAGGGAAATACTTTGGAACAGACAACCTAATAACACTGACTGCATTGATCCTGGGTAGATTCTGGGCTTTATCCGGGAGGTGGAGTTGACTACTAAAATTTGAGTTGAGATCGGGCAAAGTACTTGTAAATAAATATATACATATTTACAACAGATTTTTATTAAATTATATATATTTTTACTGAGTAGTGAGTGGACTCTATTTTTAATAATTTACTTGTGTAACTTTAAGCACTTGAGCTATAAAGGGGATTATGGGCACGGCATGGCCTAAATTATGCTAATGTGCTAGAACCCAAAATATCCAATAGTATAGCAAGACAAAAAAATAAAACCTTTATTTTTATTTACTATCCCTATAGTAATATTTACCCTCACAAAAATAAATAGTTTGACATGGGATCATCAAGATGAAAACTTTAACTCTGTATTCATTAAGCCAACCACATTTTTAGCAATAATGAAATCAACTTAAACAACTTAACAACAAGTTAAAAGCTGACTATGTTTGCTGTTAAACCTTTTCAAATGAATGAAACATCTTTAAAATAAAAAGATAACTAAAAGTGGTTTACTTGTCTTGTTTTGTTGTCATAGTTGATGCTGAGTATATTCTTGATCTCCAGAGTGTCATCAATTCTCTCTGCAGTTTTGAGACTCAGCAAGGACTGTGACACTTGAAGCCCAACTTTAACCTGAAGAGAAGATGAAAGTCTTGGAGAAAAATTTTCATGAGAGACCAATCATGCAATGCACAGTGGCATCTGGAGTGGTCACTTTTTAACAACCACCAGTCATGCAATGCACAGTGGCATCTGGAGTGGTCACTTTTTATCAACCACCAGTCATGCAATGCACAGTGGCATCTGGAGTGGTCACTTTTTATCAACCACCAGTCATGCAATGCACAGTGGCATCTGGAATGGTCACTTTTTAACAACCACCAGTCATGCAATGCACAGTGGCATCTGGAATGGTCACTTTTTATCAACCACCAGTCATGCAGTGCAGTTGCATCTGGAATGGTCACTTTTTAACAACCACCAGTCATGCAGTGCACAGTGGCATCTGCAGTGGTCACTTTTCAACAACCACCAGTCATGCAATGCACAGTGGCATCTGGAATGGTCACTTTTTAACAACCACCAGTCATGCAGTGCACAGTTGCATCTGGAGTGGTCACTTTTTATTAACCACAAGTCATGCAGTGCACAGTTGCATCTGGAATGGTCACTTTTTAACAACCACCAGTCATGCAATGCACAGTGGCATCTGCAGTGGTCACTTTTTATCAACCACCAGTCATGCAATGCACAGTGGCATCTGGAATGGTCACTTTTTATCAACCACCAGTCATGCAGTGCACAGTTGCATCTGGAATGGTCACTTTTTAACAACCACCAGTCATGCAATGCACAGTGGCATCTGGAGTGGTCACTTTTTATCAACCACCAGTCATGCAGTGCACAGTGGCATCTGGAGTGGTCACTTTTTATTAACCACAAGTCATGCAGTGCACAGTTGCATCTGGAATGGTCACTTTTTAACAACCACCAGTCATGCAATGCACAGTGGCATCTGCAGTGGTCACTTTTTATCAACCACCAGTCATGCAATGCACAGTGGCATCTGGAATGGTCACTTTTTATCAACCACCAGTCATGCAGTGCACAGTTGCATCTGGAATGGTCACTTTTTAACAACCACCAGTCATGCAATGCACAGTGGCATCTGGAGTGGTCACTTTTTATCAACCACCAGTCATGCAGTGCACAGTGGCATCTGGAATGGTCACTTTTTATCAACCACCAGTCATGCAGTGCACAGTGGCATCTGGAATGGTCACTTTTTATCAACCACCAGTCATGCAGTGCACAGTGGCATCTGGAATGGTCACTTTTTAACAACCACCAGTCATGCAATGCACAGTGGCATCTGGAATGGTCACTTTTTAACAACCACCAGTCATGCAATGCACAGTGGCAATATGAATAAGTGTCCATATCTATATGTCGGTTGCATTTTACTAAAGTCTATCAAATATATATAATGAATACAGTGGGGGAAAAAAAAGATTTACAAACTGAAGTTTAATACATCAATTGTTTTAAACAAATAGAAACAAAATAAAATCTCATTATTTATTAATGAACAAAATAAAATCACATTATTTATTAATGAACAAAATAACTTTCACTTTTATTAATACCAAATTGTATTCAAGATATTGCGGGAAAAAAATATTCACAAGAAATGATAAGTTTACATGTGTATCACTCTAACTAAGCTGCCTTCAGAGAATGGAAAGAGTGACTATACACAGTATTAATTGTACAGATTGAAACCTAATACAAACCAAATAAATTGACAGTAATTTAGTTCAAAAGACACTTACCATAATGTGAGAACCCGGATTCAGTGTACACATGTTGGTTACCATTGCCTGTGAGGGTTGGTCATCTTCTGAAGTGGTGTCAAGGTCCACCAGTATGAAAGGTTTCTTGGCTCTGAGTAGAAAAGTCATCCTTGAGAGTGTGTTGTTAGTCAACATGACAGAAGATGTGCTCAGTGACTTTTTCAACATCTTAAATAAATAAAAACAAATTCAAATTATTGAATAGAAAGATTTATTTCATTACTATCTTAATTCAGCTATTCACTACTATATAAATATAGCTGTTCACTACTATCTACAGCTATTCACTACTATCTAAATACAGCTGTTTACTACTATATTAATAAAGCTATTCACTACTAACTGCAGCTATTCACTAAAATCTTAATACAGCTATTCACTGTGTTACAGATGTACACTTCACCAAATGGCATATTTTTTAAATATTCCTACCTATTTCTTTTAATTTCTCAATGACAAATCAAATATGAATATCTAGCTTATTACATTACTGGAACATAAAGTAGAAATGATTTTTTTTTAACTAATCTTACTTGTATTTAACTTAAAATGGTACAACAAAAAGAAATGAAAACAATGAAATTGGGGTTTCACAAGGTAATATTATGCATTCAAAGTGTGACTGGGTTTCACAAGGTAATATTATGCATTCAAAGTGTGACTGGGTTTCACAAGGTAATATTATGCATTCAAAGTGTGACTATCACCTTGCCATCTTTCATCAAATCACTCATTGCTGCCCTGATCACCAAACCTTCTTCATCCACTTCTTCAACAGTCAGCCTGAGACAAAATGATGTCAGTAGAAATTATTTTAATTCTTAAACATTTTCATTGATAGAAATATTCACTGAAAAGATCATACTTTTAGCAATCATTGTGTCTGTAGTAAAACTTGATCAGTATTAATACAATAAAAACTAAATAGAAGTAAGTTCTGATTTCAAATAAAAATATTAAGTGCAAATTTTGTTTTGAACCGAAAAATGTTCTAAGGCAAAAGACAGAGAGGAATGGAGAAAGATGGTTAACAAATCTTGCATGGTGCCCCAACGGTCCAACAGATTAGGGATAGGTAAAGATAAAGGTAAAAAATTGTTTTGAATTACATTTTTTTTAAATAGCTATCATAACACAGTTTATAAAACTGCAAATGTATTTCTTGTTTAGAGGTTCTAAAAATATGCTGTTTAAGATAAAATTTAAAAAAAACAGCTTTAGTAATATTATGGCCATGTTTAACTATCATCACATTATTAAATAATGCTTACATTGGCGGTATGAGGTTGGCTGTGAACTCTAACTGTAAATGGTCAATTTCATAAGCTTCAGATCTTGAGACTTTACTTTGCTCTTCAACCTGAGATTTATATCACATAAAAATATTTTCTTAAAATTTATGATCTTTGAGAAGCATAGATCTCAGCATTTAGATGCAATACAAAAAGAAGTAACATGAGCCTACAGCCTACAACTTTAGTTTATAGGCAATCACTTTATTTTGAACATGAATTTCAAACATTTCCCAAAACAATACATCTAATCAGAGATTCTCAACTCAAAGGACCAAATAAATATGTAACACTTAATGGACTGCCACCACAGGAACAGCTGTTTGGGTGCAGCACTCATGAGGTGCACCAACATGGGCACATATTGAGAAATGCTGCATTGATGGTGGGGTTTAAACCTGGACAACCATATTAGTATCTTAAGCCCTATTTTTATTTGACAATGCCCATAAGGTTTAAAACTATATATGGCTAATGTTATTTAAAGCTATATTAAAGATGTTCATTGTTGTCACATAATCAATGTTCTCCGTAAAGAACAAACTCAACATATAGTTCAATAGACTAGGGCACAATTGTTGTAACAATAACCTATCAAACCTTCTACATAACTAAATGGTAAAAAAAAAATGAACTTTTAAAATTGCTTCTATACATAATTTATGACATTGACTGCAAAGGTTATTTCTGCTTCAAGGATTTCTATATTTAAAAAAAAAGAGGTTTTCATAGTTTTTCTTTAAAGAAAAGCTAAGAGAGAGAATTAGTCAATTTTCTATTTTAAAAAAATTATTTACCAGCTTGTCCAAACTTAAGTAGCCATTTGCAAATCCAAGATAATCTATTCCATCAACTACATCACTGGGTAAAAATGACACATTGACATAGCTGGATCCATGGCCTGGCACTACCTGTACAAAAAACAAATATCTGAATAAACACTGGATTTTAAACTAAAAAAAAAAACGTTTGGATTTTAAATTTCAAAAAGTAACTTACGAAATTAATAAGCCCACCAAGCTTGAACAATAATTAACATAATGCTGTGAATAAAAGGGTTAATTGGTAGAATATTGTCATAGATTCAAAAATATCTATGACAGGACTTCACTGGCCTAAGGGTAATGATAGAAATCGCTGCCTGGAAACTTAGGATAAATAAATTCTTATATCCTAATATGACGAGACACAACGTTGCATGAGTGGGTGATGTAGCATGTTTAATAAAAGATCATTTGTGTCATATATCTAGTGCAAGATAAACTACAGGTTTAAAGGAGAATTACTAGAAATATTTTCTTTTTCATCCAATTTAAGCTGATTTTTCAGATGACTTACCAACTGTTTGGGTAGTATTGAAAAGGGTTCCTTAATAGGGTCACCTTCATGAGGCCTGAGGAAACAAGATACAACTTGAGGCCTGTTGTCTGGGACATCACTTTCCATAAAGTTGGATGAAACAAGGTCAATTGTTCTAATCTCTGAAGAGCTGAGTTTCAGTAGACACAATGATGAGTCTTAAAGATAAAAGAAAAATAAATCCTCTGATTTTAAATGCTTAAACTACAAAGAAATTTAAATATTTATTTCTTATCTTATCTTATATAATACAGACGTTACTTCAAAAAAGAAGATGATTATGTCCTACGCGTCATGCATTTAGTCATGCATATTAACCAATGACTTAAATTCTGCCAAGTCACTGGTTTTCCTGGCTAGCTCAGGCAACCCATTCCATGCTCTAATAGCACTAGGGAAGAAGGAGTATTTGTACAAATTTGTCCTAGCATATGGGACGAGGAATGTGCCTTTATCTTTGTGTCTTTCAGAGTATTTTATTAAATTTTGTTTTTGTATTTGAAGATTATGGTTCAGTGTTTTATGTATTATTGCTACTTTACTTTTGAGCCTTCTGTCCTGAAGGCTTTCTAAATTTAGTGATTTTACTAAAGGTGTTACTCTAGTCAAATGTGAATATTCGTTTGTTATGAATCGCACTGCTCTATTTTGTGTCTGTTCCAGTTTCTTAATGTTTTCTTGAGTTGAGGGGTCCCAAACAGTGGATGCATATTCTATTATTGGCCTAACCAAGGTTAAATAACATTTTAGTTTTATTTTCTTATTTGATTTATAGAAATTTCTTTTAATAAATCCTAATGCTTTGTTTGATTTTTTTGTAGTTTCATCAATATGTGGATTCCATGACAGTTTTTTATTTATTATAACACCTAGGTATTTTGCGTTTTTAGTCTGTGTTACTGGTTTGCCATGAATAAGATAAGTGGAATTAATTTGTTTTAGTTTTTTTGTTACTCTTAACAACTGACATTTTTCTGGGTGGAAAGACATGCTCCAATTTGATTCCCATTTCTGAAACTCATCGAATTCTCTTTGTAAAATATCTGTGTCTTGTGTTGTTTTTATTGTTCTATATATTATGCAATCGTCTGCAAATAATCTGACTTTTGTTCCTGAAGTAATGCAATTTGGTAAATCATTTATGTAAATTAAAAATAGTAGTGGACCCAAGACTGTTCCTTGAGGTACACCTGAGTTTACTGTTATCGGTGTTGATTTAGAACCATTTATTATTACAGTTTGTTCTCTCCCTATCAGAAAGTCTTTAATCCACTGATGCAGTGGACCATTAATGCCGAAATATTTTAATTTTTTAAGCAAACTATGGTGGTGAACTTAGTCAAAAGCCTTAGAAAAATCTAGTAAGATAGCATCTATTTGTTCACTATTATCTAAACCTTTTGAAAAATCATCAATTAGTCCTATTAGTTGTGTTTCACATGATCTATATTTCCTAAAGCCATGTTGGTATGGTGTGAGGACATTATGTTTGTCTAAGTGGTTTATGATGTTGCTACATATTATGTGTTCTAGGATTTTACATGTGATGCTGGTAAGTGATACTGGTCTGTAGTTTCCTGGGTCAGATTTTTCTCCTTTTTTAAATAGGGAGGTGACATTAGCTTCTTTCCAGTCCTTTGGTACTCTGCCCTGGTTAAGTGAAGCCTGAAAGAGTATTTTGAACACTGGGGCTAGCTCATTACTTAGTTCTTTGAGTAATCTAGCTGGAATACCATCAGGTCCAGAAGCTTTATTTGGTTTGGTGTTGGCTAATAGTTTTTGAATTCCATTTTCTTGTACTACTATATCTTCTATGTTGTCTACTTGGTTCAAATTCAGTAATATGTCTTTGTCTCCTGGGGCTGAGAATGCTGATGCAAAGTATTTGTTTAGAATGTTTGCTTTAGTTTCATTATCATTATGTATTATGTTATGTTCATCTTTTAATGGCGCTACACCTGTTGTTTCCATTTTCTTAGACTTAATGTATGACCATAGGTTTTTGTTGTTATCTTTAGATATTACATTGTTTATGTATTCACTCTGCAGCTGTCTGCTTACTTTTTGGGTTAAGTGTTTAATTTTTATATACTTTTTGTAAACTCTTTCTGCATTAGTTTTTTTAAATTTTCTATATAGGTTTTCCTTCTGTTTACAAAGCTTCTTTAGTCTATTATTAAACCAGCATTTATTTATTTTGTTTGATGTGTATTTAGTTGGTATATGATTTTCTATAATGCTTTTAAGATGGTTTTTAATGAAATTCCAGAGGTCATCGACTGGTTGGTTAATGTCTTTTTCTAATAAGAATGTTTGTTGAAAGTTTAATGCAGCTTGGTGTAGTTGTGTTAGGTTACATTTATTCCAGAGTAAGATTTTTCTTTTGGGTTTTGTATTGGCTACTGCTTTTATCTGACTGTGTATTTTTATTATCTCATGGTCTGATAGACCAGGGATAATATCATAATCAACTACTAATCCAGGTCTGTTGGTTAAGAAGAGATCTAATGTGTTGTTTAATCTAGTTGGCTTTTTAATGATTTGATCTAAACTTAGGTTGTGTAAAGTTTCTATGAAAAGCTCATTTATGTCCTTAAGGTTTTGGTGTTTATCTATGGTTAGTGTTTTCCAATTTATATCAGGTAGGTTGAAATCACCCATAATCCAAAAAACTGCATTTTTATTTGTCTCTTTAAGTGTAGTTTAACTGTTGCATTATAAAAGTGTGATGTGGTTGTGAATAATTTTTTGTTTAAAGTACTAGGCCTGTAATTTTCATGATCATTTCATAGCATGGTAGATTCTTATTTTATCTTATCTTATATAATACAGACGTTTCTTCAAAAAAGAAGATGATTACATGCTATGCTTCATGCATTTAGTCATGCATATTAACCAATGACTTCAATTCTGCCAAGTCACTGGTTTTCCTGGCTAGCTCAGGCAACCCATTCCTTGCTCTAATATCACTAGGGAAGAAGGAAAATTTGTACAAATATGTCCTAGCATATGGATCGAGGAATGTGCCTTTATCTTTGTGTCTTTCAGAGTATTTTATTAAATTTTGTTTTTGTATTTGAAGATTATGGTTCAGTGTTTTATGTATAATTGTTACTTTACTTTTGAGTCTTCTATCCTGAAGGCTTTCTAAATTTAGTGATTTTACAAAAGGTGTTACTCTAGTCAAATGTGAATATACATTTGTTATGAATCTCACTGCTCTATTTTGTGTCTGCTCCACTTTCTTAGTCTTCTGACAAAACATGTCTCAGGCTCATACATTATTATTTCAATGATTAAGGAGATTATGAGAAATGCTTGTGAAAGTGGTAAAAAACAAAATGAGCCATTCATTTGATCTAAACACAATTAGCTCAACATTGTTTATGAGATTCCTGTATTATAGTAACTTATACCTACTAATAATAACCTTTAGCAACTTATAGTAACATATAGCAACTTAGTGTACAATCGGCATAATAAGAGAATTCTTTCAGACTTAACTTAATCAAAGTTTATCTACATTAAAATGGCTTGTGTATTTAATTATCAATAGGGGGCGCGGTGGCTGAGTGGTTAAGCGATGGGCTTCTGAACTTGAGGTCCTGGGTTTGAATCTCGGTGACGGCTGGGATTTTGAATTTCTGGATTTTTAGGGCGTCCCTGAGTCCACCCAACTCTAATGGGTACCTGACTTTTGTTGAGGAAAGTAAAGGCAGTTGGTCGTTGTGCTAGCCACATGGCACCCTACTGGTTAACCGTTGGCCATAGAAACAGATGACTTTAACATCATCTGCCCCATAGATCATTAGGTCTGAAAGGGAAACTTTACTTTTGCCCTATGTTCCATGAGGAACCCAAAGGAATGATGATGATGATGATTTAATTATCAATACAACAAACCGTCTGTTGAATGCAATTTTCTAAGAGCTTTAGACAACAAAAGGGTCTTCGGTAATAACTCATTTTAAGTATAGCAGCATATGTCATATGTAATGAATTTCATGGTGCAATTAATCTTTCAGAATAATTGTATTTTATTTTTTTTTTTAACCTTTCTACATGGTTAAAAATTAATAGCTGATAAAACAAATTAGGATCTAAAACGAGATTTAAGTAAAAAATTTAGGTTGTTATCATTTTATCAAAAGTCTACTGTGGGATGACTCCACATGCAGCTTCAGAAAAAAAGTGATTCCTTAGTCCGAAAAGGTTGGAGCTTTAAACCCTGTTTGATTTGACATAAAACTTCATAAATTTGTAACATTCAAAAAATCCATTTCAAACAAATAATAATCACTTAGTACTAAAGTATTTTACCACTTTTCTTTTCTGCAGGGAATGATGGACCAAAGGAAGTGAGAAAATCAATCAGTTTGGTAGAATCATTAGAGGCTTCGAAAATTTCCCAATCAATTCGGATATCTGAAGAAAAAATAAAGTTCATAAACATTTTTTCTCAATAATAATATTTCTAATATGACACCACTAAGTATTGAGATACTCTTGTGTTTTATCATATGACTCAATGAAACTTTATATTACTAACAATAAGTAATTTTCTTTAAGTAACCTAAAAAGTTACTAAGTTATATTTTAAAACAATTATTTTCAAGGAATATATAGGGACATTACAAAACACACATACAACTTTACCAAACGGACTTGAGTTATTGATTCTTAACTTTCTAGTGATTGCTTTAGTTCCTGGTGAATGACTGCCAAACCTAAAAGTAGAAAGAACTTTCAATGAAACAAACTTGTAGATAATGAGAGTAGTACGTAACTATGATTTAAAAAAAGCTTATCTTTGCTCAAGAGATTTAAAAAAAAAAATTTTACCTTACAATGGTCCTGAGTTCTGGTTGTCCAGCTGTTAGCTGGAAATGTAAAGGGCAACCTACCACTGTGGCACTCATGGGCATCACTACTGGTTCCAAATCACCAACCTATACAAATAATATCAAGCAAATAATCAATCTGTTTTTAATTCAATCTAACAAGTTTCAGCACAATACTATCCATATCTCCATTGATTATTCCATCTGACCCTCAAGGAGAAAACTTGTAAAAAAAAAAATAATTAAAATAATAAATAAGTTTACAATCTGAGATGCAATGAATGGGGGAAAATATATTTAATATTTATATATTATTATTATATTATTATATATTATATTATTATTATTATTATTATTATGTTAGAAATGAATGAGTAGTCATTCTCTAGCGCTGCCAGGGTCGAGTTTCGCTAAAGAGAAACAAAATTCATCATAGTCCCAATAACAGTTTTCACTGAAGAATTTTCTGGTGATGTGGCAGGTCTGCAGCAGTACCGCCCTCTGACAGGCAACGAGGATGTTCCTAGGAATGTTAAGGGCCTTGAAGGTGTCTGTGAGGTCAGTTGTTATTATCCCCTCAGTTGATATAACATTGGGTTATATTGTTATTTTGGACAATTTCCATAGACGCTTTATCTCCAAGCCTAGGTTCCCATATTATTATTATTATTATTATTACTATATAATTATATATTATATTTAATACCTAATAAAGCATCTGGACCTGATGGTATTCCAGCTAGATTATGCAAAGAACTAAGCAATGAGCTAGCACCAGTGTTCAAAATACTTTTTCAGGCATCTCTTAACCAGGGCAGAGTACCAAGGGACTGGAAAGAAGCTAATGTCACCCCTCTATTTAAAAAAGGAGAAAAATCAGACCCAGGAAACTACAGACCAGTATCACTTACCAGCATCACATGTAAAATCCTAGAACACATAATATGTAGCAACATCATAAACCACTCAGGTCCACGCCTGATTTCTGGAAGAAATCCTTTCCAACAATCAATCAGGATATGGCGCCTTTGCTGCCAATTCCCTACTGGACTTTTTACAAGTTTAATTTTGTCCAGAATTTCTTTTTATTAGGCAATGAAATTAATTCTACTAGCTCTAATGGATAACATTTTGACTTCTACAATGGAATATTGAAAAGGACACCCTTTCATAATATAGCCTCTTTTTTAAGCACACACACACACACACATACATATTTTACCCAACATCATCAACCTCCTTGTGAGAGAGGGCTTGAGAGGCTCAAATCCTATCATTCTGTTCTTTGCTAGAGCATGATGAAAACTCACAGGCTACTCTGTGAGTAGTGTTTGCTCCTCCTGGTGGGCCAAGGAGCATGCAACCCTGTTGCCAGTCATATCTATGTGACTCAGTACCCACTGCATTGTTATCATTTACTTAAATTGTGTGAGGCTATGATGATAGTGCCTTGGAACATATTCTGAGTTAATGATTACGACAGTCTGTGTTTCCATGAAGTGCCCCTTTAAGTTAAGGATTTTTAAGGCCTCACTGAATGACTTGGCATCTGCATAAAAGCTGCAGAAACTACCACCTTTACTCTTTGGTTGTGAAGATAAATATATTTTTAACTTGTTTAATATTTATCCCTTCCATCAATATATACATTTGTAACCCGTAAGGATAAAATATCAGTGCAATTTTTTATAAAATGGAAATGTTCAAAAAAAAAACAGTCACCCCACCTCAAAACATCCACACAAACACATATTTAGTAATTCTGAGAACAGTTAAGGGATATTTTGTTGTAAGCTTTTAATTTTAAGATATCCCCTAAAGTGGGAAGAGAATTAGTGATGAGTCAGTGAAAGAGTCAATTATTATCACCTCAATCCTCAAAAGGTCTTTATAAGTTCCCCACATATCACTGAATACTGTGACTTCAATGATCTGTTCTTCAAAAGGCTTCAAGTGTCCAGTAGCTGGATAAGGCACAAAGGCAGCACCTTTTTTCTCTCCCAGAATCATCTTGGTATAATCTGAAATCAATATAAATCAATAATTATGAAAATTACTATACTAGCATTGGTGCATTAAATATATCACAGATGAACCAAACATTTTAGGACTGACCAATATTAAAATTACCCTTTTTCATTTTCTCTGGAGTTTTACTCAATGGATCAGCAATATTTGGAGTTCTGGAAAGTAAAGTTCTTCTGTTGCTAAAGAAAATAAAAATTATAATAATTTTTAAAAAAACTTAAATGCTTTTCTACTGAATAAAATTTTCTTTAAAATGTCTGAGTGAATGCAGTATGTTAAGATAGTTTTGCAACAGAATACATGGCAGCAGACAAAAAAAAAAACAAAGATGGCTTGAAGAAAGCTTTAATTCAGTTTCAAGTTGACTCAGGCTATCCAAACTAAGCATTAAATGTTCCAAATGACCATTGCTATTAATGGAATGCTCCTGTTATTACAAACAGTAACTAATTTGAGATCAAATAGCTGCACTCAAGAAAGTGAGAAACTTTTAACAAAGATATAACCTTTAAAATGTCTTATTATCAACTAATTTAATCTAATGCAGCAACAACGACAGCAAAGTGGCAGTTGTATTTTAATTTACCTTTGAGAAGTGGCTGAAACATTAGTCTCAGTAGCCACTGGAGTAGATGCACAAAAATATTCTGCTGCTACTTTGAAATGTGCTGGAATGGCTGTTTCATTGAAGATGTGGACATATCTTTTCACAGGTTCATTGAACTGAATTTGGTCTCCAAAGTGTAACTGTAAATCAGAACTGAAAACAAACAAACAAATTTTAGATTTGCACACTCAATTTTCAGGTACGTGACTTAAAAGAGCAGTATGAGCTATAAACATGAAAAATCTTTAGTAATAGATCTACTTAAAATTAAAATGTTTATTATGTCTATTAATGCCAAAGTCAACATATAGAATACTTATCATCTGTAGTTTAGATAAATATATTTCATTTATTTTGAATGCCATTGACCATTTAACTGTATTCACTTTAATTCTTTTTATTTTTCAATCATTAATCTTTGCCCATGTTGTTGTTAGTTGGTAGAAAAATTAGTTGTCTTATTGTTATACACAAAAAATTATTCAACATGAATTATTATAAAACCAAAACCAGTTTCTAGTAACGATAAAGTTAAGAACCTGACATCCGTTTTGTCTGTAGAAGTCTTGTAGCTCACACTGAGAGTTTTTACTTGACACACTATATTTAGAAAAAGTTTCTCACTTTGATTTTCAATACAGCAGGGTATTCTCAAATCATTGAATTCCAACTGAAATAATAACAAAATAATTAAATCATTTGTTACCCTTAAAAATATTTCAAGATATGTTTCTTTCAAATTAAGAATGAATATTTGTGTTGCTAGATTGGAAACATTTTTACACATATGCACCAAATATTATAAATAATTCTAATTTCTAAACAGATTATATATTTTTCAATGGCAGTGTAAAATATATGTTTACATTTAACAATTTAGTAATTATCTTATTTGGAGGCCACAAAAAAAGCAGAAATTTAGTGTATTTAAAAATCTCTATTAATTTGTAAGTTTTATTTATTCTTCATTAATGTAATACTATTGCAGTTGGCATTTTTAGCAGTAATAAAAATGATTCCTGTCTCAATGCGATCTTAACAATTCAGAAAAATATGTACAAGTTCTTAAAATAAAAATGACTACAGATTTGAAGATGATTTAATAGAAAAATAGACCAAGACACAAAGTTTTAGAGCAATGGCCTGAAAATATTTTTAGATTATAGGTCTTAAACAAGGTTGAATGATAGGATAGCTCTAGATCTAGGCCTATATATAAAAGTCATATAAAGCAGAGGCATAAGTATTTGAAGCATAAGTCCTGCCAAAAAAATGTCTTCTGCTAGCTAAAAAAATATGTAGAATTACTTTAGTCATAAATATATTTTTTCTGATTATTTCTATTCATTTAAAAAAAAAAAGACTAAGATTAAGTATTTATGATGTGCAATTTGTAGAAATCAGATGTCATAGGTTTGTGTTAGTTTCCTAAAATATTCAGTTGACCTTAAACAAATCTTTACATATATGGTTCAATTTAATGCTTCAAATTTATTGTCAGTTCATTAGATCTGTGTGCACTTTGTAAAATGTTTTACATGTTTCGGATGTTCCTTCAGAGTTGAAGATAGTTTACTTCCTAGTCCAAACCTCCCGCAGGACAACGGGGAATGGGAGTGGGCAAGGTTTGAACCCGGGACCATCAATAAGTCCGAACAACAGTCCAGCCCACAAACTGCACAAACACTTTGATATGTGGTCAACTACTATTTCTATATTTCAAAATGTATTTGAAATAGTACATATTCTTGTTTCTCAAAAAAAATATATATATATATATTTAAAAATTGTTAAGAAATACATTTTTTTAGTAGAAGTTTATGTTTCTGAAGATAGTACTGTAGTAGATAAGAACTTACAGATTTATATGGTGTAAACCTAATTGTAATAGGTTTTTGTTCCCAGCTTAAAATCTTTCCTTCCATATCTTCCACCTCAATACTGCAGTAATCTCTTTGGCTTCCCTCTACCTGGAATTGAGAAATGTTCAAAATGTTACTACAAGTAAATCATAAGATTTTTATCTCTACTTTTGAAATCGCCACAATTTGTTTCTATTACATAAATTTTCCAAAACAGTGTCTAAGTCTCAAACTATTGTTCAGTTAACTAAAAATAGAACATTTTTTGTTTACAGAAAATGTAAAAGAAACAAGAAATTAAAACAATGGAAGAAACATCTTCACAAAACTTGTTTAAAATACTGCTTTTTTTTGTTTGTTTGGCCAATTCTAGCAAACAGTTAAGGGGTTCATCTTTCAATAATGATGGTGGATTAAAAATATTTAAAGCATTTGTTACTAACTAGCTTCTCTTTTTTCAATATGGAAGTTGGTCAACTAGTGAATTTTCTTTGGCATTATAGTTGGCAACCATATGTGAGTAATCATTTCTAATCCATTGAATGCTAATTTTTATGTTGTACATTTTAAGAATTGCAATCAAAACATCTTTAACATTAATCAATTTAAATTTTAAGCTGCCTTTTTTTTTTGTTAGAATAAGTTTTTCCTATTTCCAAAAAACTTAGTACAATATATATATATATATATATATATATATATATATATATATATATATATATATATATATATATATATATATAGGAAAACAGCAAAGATGTAATGTCAGATTTGTTTCATATTAGTAAAATATTTTTAGGGAAAAAAAATTGAGGTCTAGTTCTTTTTTATCCTTGGTGGGTTTTTTTACCTTTCCCCATCTGTAATTAGTTGGCAGCAATGTTTGATTGTGTAGAACAGCTTGTAATATAACAGGTACATCAAGATAGACATCTTGCAAGATTTTATTACATTCTAAGAAACAAACAACAGGATTCTGGCCTTCTCCTTGCACTGCAACAGAACTGTTTTGATATTGAAAATTAGTGTTATCATTTTTAGATTACAGAATTAATTTAAATTAAAAAAATAAATCATTTTTTCAAAAGCTGATGGTTCCTGATAATGACTTGAAGCTAACCTACCCAACAAAATCACCTGCTCTGTTATTTCTGACAAAAAAATGATAAAGAGCATTATAGCACTTATTGAAGTACTACTTATTGGTGGTAACATACAAACTTTTACAATATTTATTGGAAAATTAGCATCTGTTATGAATGAGTTGTAGAGGCACTGTGGCTGACCGGTAAAGCATTTGCCTTCTGTACCAGGGTTCGAATCCTGATGAATTTTTTATCTTGGCATCTTCGGGCACCTCTGAGTACACCCAGCTCTAATGGGTACCCGAAATTAGTTAGGGAAACATAAAGGAGGTTGGTGGTTGTGCTGGCAACATGACAACCTCGTTAACCATAGGCCACAGAAAGAGATGACCTTTAAATCATCTCCCTATAGACCAAAAGGTCTGAAAGGGGAACTTTACTTTTTTTTATGAATGAGTTGTGGTCAGTCTGTGTCTTCTGTAACTCTGGAGGAAGGAGGGTTATATGAGGGTGAGGTTGACAAGTCAAATTGTAATAGTACTTGTAGATGTGTCTTTGCTCTATCCTTCTGAAAACTTCCATTCAATAGCCTTAATAACTCCAGTTTATGGGCAGAGTTTATTTATGTACCAAGTGAAATACGTCCATTTGCACCATTAGTAATGGCATTGAACTCCTAAAAATAATAAAGGAAAAACTCCTCTCAAAACCAAGATAAAACAAAACTCTCCACTCTCTGCTTCACTCATAAAAATCACTGAGTTACAAAACAAAATATTCAAACACCTCAAATTGAGCAAATATCTGAAACAAAAACAACCTTGACTTATCAACCTCCTACTCAAATGCTCCCCCTTCCTACAAAGACATAGACTGTTCACAACTCGATTCTGAAAGCATCAGATTTTGCTTTATTTCTGAAAATACATTTCAATTAATTCCTGAGAGACTTTTATGTATGTAAATCCTAAATGCTAATGTAAAAAAAAACTAGCATTTAAAATACCAGGTGTTTCCTTTATCACATATGACTTGACAAATAGTCTTAAGGTGTTGAACAACATGTGGAGTAAAGAATAATTCAACAGTTTTTCTTTCCAATGGACGTATTTCTCCTGAAGTAATGGAAAATCTAAGATCACTTTGCATTGCCTAACATGAAGTAAACAAAAAGATAGCATTAGACAAATGAGCATTTAATGACAAACATTGAAATTAAAAGATTAAACTTCGATTTTATATACTTTTTTTTGTAGCATAGAATCTTTTAATGGATATTCAGAATCATTTTGAGCAATTTAGTTATTTTTAATTGTGGCAAAGTGTTTCATTCAAATGATATAATACTATTATATAGCAGAATGGAAAGAAGAAGTCAGATGACTACCTTGTCTCCAGTTTCCTCATGAATGGTAAAGGTAATCTTCATCTCAGAAGTGTTGAGAATAGTCAATTCTTTCACTGCTGATTCGCCAACTCTGACAAGCCCAAAATAGATAGATGGTTCTAGAATACTCAATTCAGGTCCCTGAGAAATAATTATTAAGTTTAATATTACTCGTATAAGATCTTTGTCAAAATATAGGTCCAAAATTATAATGACATAGATTTGAAACAACAAAAGTATCCAGAAATATTCATTTTGATATAACACTAGGATTTTAGAGCATCACATTGGCTTGTAACAAACATGATGTAGCATTAAAGTTTATTTTGAAGCTAACTTTGTACAATTTTAATATATGACATAATAACATATAAAATAATAATAATAATAATCTTTATTTTCCATGAGAAAATTTGTTTTACAACTGTGCATTACAAATTACAATAAATTATTAGAGCTAACAATTTATATGTTCATACTGCAGTTTCTTTTAAACATTGCATGTGAAATTTGCAACAGTAAGTTACATGTCGTTCAATGACATAAGTGCCAAATGAAATGATGTCCCCAAAGTAAACACTCATCATCCACATTATACTAAGAATAGGGATTTAAAAATAACCACACAGAATGAAAACAATAGCAAATCTCAGTGTTTGGAATATAGTATTTAAAAAGTGTTGCGCTAGCATTATTTAGCTTGTGGATATCATGAAAAATAAGCTTAAACTTGACACCAAAAGATCATCACATGTTCTTACCTTAAATTCTGCTTGTACATACAATGGTAAGGGTTCAAGCATGTGTACCACACGACAGAACAAGGTGCGACTAATCTTCCCAATCTGAGCTCCAGTAATACTTATCTCTAGATCCATAGCCATACCAGGATCTAAAGTAAGGAACAAATTAATGAGCTTCAAAATCTTTTGTATTAAGTAGTACAATCTGCAACAAATAGTTCTTGCTTCAGTTTTAAATCTATTTACTTTTTTTTAGATCATAATGAGCTGCATTGAACACAAAAAAAACAAAAAATCAGTGTCTCTATAATTTCATATGTTCAGTCATATTTTTTAGCTTTTGATCAGCAGTAAAATAAATTGGATGAATTGATAAGTTTAGTTCAAAATAATTGTTTTTATGGCTTATAAAAACTGATTTCGAACACAATTAATGTAATACATTTTTTTTTTAATTTTTCTTTTAAAATGGAATATATTTAAAAAAACAGGATGAAGGGAAAAGGGGGTGTTAAAAGCAAACCTTTTGTTTAACTTTTTGACACTAATCAATTCTAGGATCATGCTAGTTTAGCAAAATGGTTGTTAATAAACACCAAATCTTACTATAAATGCTAAAAATAGCATTAAAAAATGAATAGAAATCAAAGATGTACTACATATCAACACTAACCAAGTTCACCATATGGTGGCTCTACTTCAATGATGGTTTCTTCCACATAAGAGTCCCACTGAAAGCTGATGGTTGAAAAACTGTGATTTGCCATCTTTTAAAAAGAAATAGCATTTAAACAAAATAAATAAATAAAACATTAATATAACAGTCTTAAATTCAATACAAATGTATTTGATTTTTTAAAAAAGTATCAAAGCCTTCAAATGATGTGTATAACCAATAGAACCTAATAGGAGCACAGGTAGACAACAGTTATGTCTGCGATGGATGTAGAAAAATATGTAGATCAGAGCTAGGGCTCCATAGCCATATGAAATACTGAACACCTCCTTAATCTTTAGATAGAAAACAAGTTTTATTAACTGATTATGTCCTTTAATGCATGTCATTGTTATGGATAAAGTGAAAAATATTTCACTATCGTCTTTCATATTTTTACACATCATTTCATTATCTCCTCTGACATCATTCAAGCTGAACAATCAATGAAGGTATTATCAAAGAACCATTACTATTGCTACTATCCCCCAACTGGACTTCTAAAATCCCATCTATAAATAAATCAGTATTAACAGTATTTCAATCGGCTGTTCAAATTTACATTTCAGCCAGCCTAACTATAGAAGTAACTATAGCAACTGATTCTGCATTCATTGCAGATGTGTACAAAACAAACAATGACATTAATGTTCAATGGTCTATACCATGGTTACATATTGCCAGTGATGGACTGATGCTCTCCACTACTTATAAAGTGCTTCCAATGAAATGCATCTCAGAAAGCCTCTGTCCAACTCCTGACCATCATGTGTTGCTCAGACAATACTTCCAGCGGAACTGTTATCACTGATAGGAAAAGGGGTAAAGGTGAGCAACTGCTTAAACTAGTAAGTTTTCGGCAGTAACGGCTCATAAGCCTTGGCTGGCTACCCACCTAAGAGAGGGAAAATTCTGAATCCTAACCTTCAATGATTTGTAGCTATATATGGTAAACATGGGAGTAAAGTGAGGAAAATTCAGGAGCTGATGACTCTTAGACAACTTGCAGCACTGAACCCAAACTGCACCAGGATCAGGTACCTGCAATTCCTTTTTAATATATCCAATGCCTGTAGTGGAGAAGCTTCTGTGTGGGCTTTAAGATGGAGCATACAGAAAAGGTCATTGACCATTTTGTTTTTTTAAAGTAGCACATATGTACATTAAAAAAAACTAAGATAAATTTTTACCGTAAACAATCTTTTGATAGTTGTGCCAATCAGAGCTTTAGGTTGTAAGATGATTGCATATGGGTGGAGCACCACATTTAGAGGGACACACTTTCCTTTGACTTCAATCTCTGCCCCAGTAACATCAGTTACATGCACTGCTGTTACATGAGTATATAGATTGTTACATTCAGGGATAGGAAGTAATAATTCTGAAAGAACATCCTAAACATATAAAACAAACAAGTAATCATAAGGAAAAAATTTAAATACATGTTAAAAATGAGTCAATGTTATATTCTATTTAAAAATGAAAACTACCAGATGCATGGGGAGCATGGCTTAAGTCATCCTCGTGAATGTTGGATGTGGCCATTGATGCCATATCATCAGCTTGGTTAATGCTTTGCATGTCCTTAGAATAAGGAATATTTTCTAGAATTAAATGAGCTGTACTGTGGTACTCATCTTCCTGCAGCCAAAAACAAAACATGAAAATATTATTTCATCAGTTTGTTTCAGGAGTTGGAAAGGAAACAAATGAAAAGGTCATATTGGAGAGAAAAGTGTAGTTATTGTACATAGTGAAATGTTTCAGCTAGAATAGTCTGAGTTGATCCTGATTTTTTATTTATTTTGAAAATGAGAATAAATTTTGAAGAGAATTAATACCTAGATCTAGTTTTAGTTGCATTTGCAGGATAACATAGAGCTTGAATTGTTTATTTTTAGACTTTTTATCTCCAATACACCAACAAGAAGCCATGATAAGCAAACCAAAGAATGATTTAAGCAAAATCTACAATGTTCTAATTCTATGATTCAAAGTAAAAAAAAAAAATGTGTTTTAATGTCATAACTAATAATAATGTTCATCAATGAAAAAGAAAAAAACTCTAGCATTATTGACATTGCCATTCCACCGTCTCATAATTTATGAAAAACAGAATTGGAAAAACAACGAAAATATGGGAACCTAGGCTTGGGGATTAAGCATTTATGGAAGTTATCCAAAATAACAATATGCCCCATTGTTATATCAATTGAGGGGATAATAACAACTGACCTCACAGATACCTTCAAGAACCCTAGGAACATTCTCATTGCCTGTCAGAGGGCAGTACTGCTGCAGACCTGCCACTTCACCAGAAAATTCGTCAGTGGAAACTGATAAAGGGACTACAATGAACGAAACTTGACCCTGGCAGTGCCAGAGAATGAATACTCATTTGTTTCTAACATAATAATAAAAATAATCTTTATTATCCATAAGGAAATTTATCTTACAATTTGTGCATTACACCATGCATGGAGAGCAGCAGCATCTGCTAATTTTTATAGGGCATAATTGGCTAAACTTTAAATATATATAAATATATATAAATCCATTTACTTTAGGGGGAGCAAAAGTCAGCATGAAGTCTGTCAACTCTGAAGGCTTTAAGACTCCACTAGGGGGATGAATACTAAAAACACTGCTCATATCTAGGGCTCTTTCCACATCCTTTGCTGTACCACTGAGGTTGGCTTTTTCTGAACAGCTATGCTGAATTAGTGGTTTATAAAAAACCCACTGATATGGTATTTCCACTTTTCTATATAAAAAAAAAAGACAGGTTAAAATATGTATTGCAACTTTATGTAGATTTTAAATTTGTGTGTGAATGTGGGTTTGTTTTGTTTTTTGTAAAAGCAGGCTAAGAAAAGCAATTGGTTTTGATGTTATGTACCTTTGATTATTCCAACTTAAATCTAATTTTTAATAACTAGGAACATAAACAAAAATTAAAAAATGAGTGTTTGATAAGTATATATAAACAGAATGGCATACTGACGTGTAATTTCTGACACTGATTTTCTTTTCTGTATATGTGAAAGGATTGAGGTCATCAAACTTAATGAGATGTTGTGCTGTTATGTCTTTCAATTCTCCAGGCAGATGATCAGAGAATACCAGATTTTTCTCTTCTGGTAAGCCAACTTTCACCAGCTGTCCTTCCCCTAAAGAAATAAAAAATACATATGTATTTGGCTTTACAATTCACAATGTTAAGGAAAAAAAAATGCTTGATATTTATTTATTAATTGTAATATCAAGTGATCCATAATTTTTGTAGTTGACAGAAAATAGGATATTTAAAAGTTATTGTCAGCCTTCCAAAAGTACAGAGAAGCCTCTATCTGTCTGACTAGGTATATTCTAACCTCTTTCCAATCAAACCACCTATGCCTGTGCTCTACCTCCCATTTCTCCATCCCATTCACACTACACAGTGACCTATAAAGTCACTGGACATGTACAAATTGTGTATGATGAAAAAGCAATTGTTTTCAATATAAATTCTGTTGTCTGAGTGGTCTGAAACATTATATGAATTAATAATAGTTTGACTACTAAAACAAAAAGAAACTGAAAGTAACTAAATACTCATCAGCTAATGGACAATAACTAGGTTAGAAAGACAGTTTGTGCAGATACACAAACGCGAAATTGTCCCCCAATGTGGTTCACTCAGGCAGGTTCACAACCTATCTCCGCCAAAACAAAAAGAAGAGACATGTACAAATCGAAAGTGTTACAGATATTTTATTGTTAAGCTGACTAATGACATGATACCACAGGCTACGGAGATTTATTAATATTGTTATTATTATTACAACAGTTAATATTCATATGTATTCAATGAACTAATGATTTCTTTTTATGCTAACAAATATTTTGTTGTATTTTATTTTGCAAACATTTATACATTATTTTGGGACTTTTAAGTTTATTTGGTCCATTTAATAAATGATAATTTAGATATGGATCTATACATCAATACCAATGTTAATGTCTTCTGACAAGAAGAAGATAATCTAAACTAATTCTTCATTTTGTAATTTTGTGAATTTTTTTAGCCATGCTACTGTGTTTTCACAGGCCTTCACCACTCAGTACTTTCACTATCCAAATCAAGTCCCATAACTCTAACGCTATGCCAACTAAATATGTTTCTAAAGTATATACTCGGCTTTTCTTTTTCCACACTTCGCCTTGGTGTGATCTCATTCACTTTTTCAACTGTGGAGATAAATTACATGCCACATGAACTGAAAGTAGCACTAGCAGCATAATATATCATATTTTTGTAAAACCTTTTTTTTTTTCTGGTTTAGGGAACAGCATTGGAAATGAAATAATTGTTGCCTTTGACATTGATCTAATTAGAATCTCCCATCTCCTTTTTGTGGAAGGGTGCAGAAGCTTAGTTCAGTCACAATGGCAACCTAACTTCCCTGTAACAAAAAAATGTACCATAACTGCAAATCTATGAAATTAAATGCTGACATTCATCTCCCTAATGATAAAATGTAAAACTTGTGACCTAAATCAACACTGACTGAGATGTGGGAATGAACTATTTGTCTCCACTGACCACAGGTTGCCATATCACAGGTCAGTGTTCAGGCCTATTATGACCATTGGTCTCGCCTACATACATTAAAAATTGAACAAAAACAGCAGTGTTTACTCCATGATTTTGTACAAAGCATCAGAAATTGATGTGATGTACATAAATAATTAAATGTTGAGTGTTTTTAGCAAAGGCAAGGTAGGATTTGCAAAATGTAAATGACTCAACAAGCTCTCACCTTTAACCATGAAGTGGGCTGAATGGCAGTTATCACACGTTAAAACCATTTCTTGCAAATAATCTTTTGCTGACTGAGGACTGAAATAAGCCTCCAAAAGAATAGTTTGTCCAGGAAGTAGCTCAAATGTTGTTGGAATAATAAAGATAGGTGACTGTTTAAAATTCATCCTGTTCATAGTTGGCATCAGAGTCTATAAATTATAAATAAATAACAAAATTGATAAATTACAAAAAATTAGTCACTTTACTCATCTTTGCTGGTGCAATGGTTAGGAAAGGGGTTACTTGACAGCAATGTGACATTAATATGTTTGTACAGTGAAGATCCAATAAATATATAACATGACTATCTTTAAACAAGACTACTCATAAACTATTTTTAGTCTGTTTAAATCATTCTTTTTTTTATTTCCGTGCTTTATAATAATGTGAGCTGAATGTCACAAGTTCCAATCCATGATCCTCCATGATCAAATCCTAAACTAAGAAAACTTAACCAAATTTCTATTCTGCATTTTCAATGCATTTTCAAGTTACCCAAGCAAAAAAAAAAAAGTAAAACCTAATTGTGGCAGTGCTGCAAACAAATGTCTTAATGACCCTGACACTACTGAAATGAACAGTTTAATTTCATAAGATGTTAAGCCAAAATCTTTTTACTTTAATTTGTATCAGTTAAGTCTGCAATTAGTTTTGTTACCATGTGAGAGATTGATAATAGTACAATCTCTTGTTCTTGACAATACAATGGTTAAAAACATTTGTAAATAAATGTACATAAACTCCAATGTCTTACCCTGATGCTGGAAGATGGCCATTTATTTTTGTTTAATAGACAAAATCTTCCAGGTCCTCCTTCATTTTTGACAATGATATGAGTCACTTGCACACCACCAACCAAACAGCTACCAAGATCTATTTCATTTGGTACTTTCAGCCATAAAACAAAAAACAAATATTACTGAGAATAAGGTGATGATTATAAATGTAATAAAATACCAATGATAATAAAATGTTTTAAAATAGTTTTTTGTAACAACAGTCATTGAGATAGGAATAAAAAAGCTTATACATTTTTTTTATTTCACTGATTGGGCTTGATTGTTTAAAAGACTTATGGCAATGTAGCAAGAATATAAAAGGCTTTAAGGCTTTTAATGAAGTAAAAGACTTATGGCAATGTAGTAGGAATTGTGGTTGAGAGGCCAAGTGCGCTTGAACTTGGCTTGGCTTGGCTACCTAGAAGGGGGCTCGAGGTTCGACACCCGTATTGGGCAGAGTTGTGTTTACTGAGCACCTAAAGGCAGCACGGAAAACCAACTCCTAGATACCCCCTCCCCCTCCCCCCCCCCAACTGGTCCACAAATGAGATTTGACCAAAAGCGCTCTGAGCATGCTATAAGCATGAAAGTAGCGCTATATAAAAGCTATAATAATAATAATAATGTAGCAAGAATATAAAAGGCTTTCAGGCTTTTAATGAAGTAAAAATTGCAAGAAGAGGAGGTTATAGAATTGAAGTCCAACCCAGGGAGGGGAAGACAAGAGGATAAACAGAAGAGTGTCAGTGTAAAAGTAATTATTCTAGATACCTTTTGAGAGCTATGACTGTGTGAGCATTCTGTTTATATTGTACAATAATTGTTGTGACACGGTTACTGTGTGGTCAACCATAACACACGGTCAAGTGTTGGGTATCGAGAGTTAGGGGACTTGGGGGAAGTGACGAGTGTGTAAACAAGAAGAGAGGAAGTCAGCTAGCGAAGTATAGATCTGTACTTAACCTTGCCGTGTATATATGTTATGTTGAAATGTTCCACAATTAAAAGGCACTTTAAACGTAAAAGGACTTATTTCTTCACAATGATGAAGACTTGTTTTCCAACTATTACAGAATCCAATCTGAGCAAGCTTTTATGTAATACAACACAGTTAATATTACCCTGGTTGTCTAAATGCACTATAATGTAGAATGGTATCCTTTAAAAACTATTAGCTTTCAGACAAAGAGACTAGCACATTAGGTAACAAAGTAGAGCTTCGCTTAGTAAACTTAGGACTCCACAAATTGTTCATGCAAATTAAACAGTCAAATTAACTTACTGGTGCAATCATTTCAAATGTGTTTCAAATCAAAAAGACCAAGTACAGTACATTTTACTTACACGTAAGAATAGGTGGTGGACGTCTGGCTCTCAATGGCACATCAATAGAATAGGATCCCTGAGTTTGGACAGTGATGCAGTCATTGTAATCTTTCAAAGAATTGGGGGCAAACCTGATATTATATCTACAGCTCATTCCTGGGGCAACTAACCCATTTTCTCCAGGAAACTGGCCTATGGAAATAAATCACCAAAGTATATAAAAAGTACTTAATAACTACAAATACAATAAATATCAAGTAGACTTTTGACTTTACATAAGTAATAAAAAAAGGTACCTGAAAAAGATAAATTCTAAAATTTATCAAATATACAAATCTTGTGCTATAAATGTACAACAGTACATTCTCACCTAAGCCTACTGAGAATATGCTACTTGAGGGTGGCAGAACTCGACATTGGCGCATTACAGAAGACATATTCTTCAACTCTAATGTAATCTTAGGAGTAAGGGAAAAAATATTTTAAGGTTTCATACAAAAACAAAATTAACAAGAATAGATTTTGTTTGATCTATATTTGTTGGTTGTTGACAAAATATTTATTAGTTAAGAAATTGTGCATTACCTCATAGACCTCTCCAACTTTATAGTTGATAAATTCAACAACAGCAGGACAAGGCACAAAGATGACTGGACTAGAAGTTTGTCTGCATTCAAATAGGTTTATATTTTTTAAATATAATATTGTAACAAAATTCCTTTTGCTATGCTAATTTTTCTGATGTTGGCTGAGCAGTAAAACACTCAGCTACAAAACCAAGGATCTGAAGTGTAAAACTTTTTTTGCTGTTGTTTTTATTCAACAGTTTCTGACATTTTTTGGGGACTGAAAAGAATGTGGATCATTATTATGGACTTGTAAATATTGTGTACAATAACCTTGAATAGCTGATGACCTCTCAAGAAATAGAAATAAAGTTTATTTGCATTAACTCCCTGTAGATTTTCAAAGGAAACTTAACATGCTTATATTGTTTAATGTCTTTAAACCTTTGATTGTAGATCAACTTATATTCAAGTAATTTAATTTGTCAGCAGTTTACAAAAAAAATGTTTTGGAGAAATGAGTAGATTTACAAACATTTGGGGTTTATTTTTGTGGTGGGAGACTGCTGTGCAGTTCATCTCAGATATTGGACTCCTCCAGCATAGTAAACATGAATACAGAAGAAAAAGACTATTACTTTTTGAATTAGTGTCCCTATTGTATGCTGTACATGATTTGGAATTTTAACAGACATTTTTCGTGTAATATTTGATTTTGTTTTGGCTAGCAAGTACACTCTAAAAATGAGTTTCCTGCGACAATCAAAGTTTTGTTCAGAATTTTAAGTTTGGAATAAATCCAAGAGTTTGCTTAAGATAAAAGAGATAACTATAGAACCTGCTTACATCACTAGTTTTAGGGGGGAAAAAAATAAGGATTTTTAGCCAATCTGTAAATTTCATAAAATACAGAGAACATTTCCTTGGGTAAATTTTCTTTCCTCATGAATTAGCTACAAGAGAAAAACTTACTGTTTAGGTTCCACCTGAAGGTTACCATTGATGACTTTTTTCTTCTTTTTGGGAATTATCAAAGAACTCACATTCTCAGGTGGTACATAACGTGGATTCTTAAGGTAATTAATCTTTGCATTTATTAAGTCCAAGTCTCTTCTGTCTATTTCTCTCTGTTCCTCTGATAAAAACTCTTTCCATCCAGCTTTTTTGGGAAACTCAGGCTTTAGAAAAAAAAACACATTTATGTTAATCAATTGATTGAAAAAAAAAAATGAATTAAAAATAAACATTAAAAAAAACACACTTTTTTTATGTGACTTTTAATTTTCTGCTCCTCAATTTCAAAACAATGGAAATAAACTGAAATCAAAACAATAAAATAAGGCTTAAAAAAAAGTTTAAATTCTTGGATATTTTTTTGTTTTTCTTGTCTCAAGAATAAATTATAGTTAGTGTCATGAAAACTAGCAAGCTTTGCTGAGTTCAAATTTTCTGCTTAAAACCATTTAAAGTTGAGTCCAGCCAGACATTAGTTGGGGAAAAGTAAAGGCAGTTGGTCATTGTGCTGGCCTAACATGCATTAACCAAGGGCCACAGAAACAGATGACCTTTACATCATCTGCCCTATAGATCTCAAAGGGGAAAAAAGTTTTAATTTAAATATAAGAAAGGTGTCACTTGTTAGACAATTACATTCCAGAAAGATACAGAGCTGCTTCAAATGTAATAATATAACTTTAGCCTTTCTATTTCATTGATTGTTACCTGGCTACTTGTCACATCATGTTTTTGCACAGGCAAATCCTGTATATCCTCCTCTGATAAAAATGATGGCAAGTCCTCACTGTCTCCTGGTAGCATTGATCTTGGAGTAGTGATTAAATGCTGAGTATTGGGACGACTGTGCTGCCGGGAGGCTAAAGTCTCTCTGGCATAGTCAGGTAGTTCAGGAGCTAATGAAAAATAAAAAGTGTATATTTTAATTATTTAATATCAAGTAAATTTTGAATAAAAATATGTAATTCGACTCAAACAAAATGCAAATAAAAACATAAAGAAAAAAATATTTTAAATGAATAATGACAACAAAAATTTGTGTGTGTGTGTGCATCTTAATGAGCTTTATGAAATACAAATTGTTTTCTTCATTCCATCTAATGATTGAGTTTTTCAAGGTGCACTAAACTATGCTCTGACTTGTATTTTTTGTTTCTTGTAACACAGAAAGAAAAATTTAATGAACAGAAAAATGAATGAACAAGATCTCACTCCTTAATTCTTCCCAGCATTCACAGCAAGTTTCCTCTGTGTAATGATATCATATAGTTATTACAATAGACACAAACTCTATAAAAAAAAAACTAGATTATAATGAATTTTTTTTAAAACATGGTAATGGAATAGAGTAACACAAAAAAAGAATTTAACCTTTAGGAGCTGGTACTGTCAAAGGCTCTTGAACCATATAATCACTGGGTATCAGTAGATTATGCTTCCTTAGTAGCTCAGTGTCAATGCATGACTTGAAGTGTGCCCGCCCTAGTTTAGAAAGAAAGAGATAATGAAGTTTAAATCTGTGTCAATTTTAATTTATACCAACTGGCTTCTATATCAACTTTGATGCTATATTATCCATGAGTGATGTAACTATATTTTTTTCTATTTCTTGTTATCAAGTAGTAGTCCTTATACTAAAGTATTTCTCTTACTTTGATTTAAATACATTATATCTTTTAAAAGAAAAAAAATTGTATGGATTCAAGCAAAATGTTTTAACATTGAATTGTGGAGTATTGAGTAAGAAACAAAATTCCAAAAAAGGGATTCAGAAATGATAAAATGAGGTTGAACTGAAAACTTTTAATACCATTGAATTGATTTTAAATATAACTGTATAAATTGCAATTGTGGAAAGTTACAACAGATAGACCTGTTGTAGATTCCTTGGTCCACCTAGAATGGCTAACACAACCCACCATATAGTGAGTTTCCATCATTTATCTGGCAACAATCCAAAAGATAGAAATGGAAAAATGGTTTGAGTACTGGGAAAGGTGCCTAAAGCCAGCAGAGTTTGGGAAACCAGGGGGCACCCTGACAAGGCTTTTCTCATGGTTGTGGTTGCCCAAGTTTGAACAAGCACAGTATAGGATGTGATAAGGTGGTTGTGTATAAAAAAAACAATTAAGCTCTTTAAAAATGATTTTGTTTCATATTTCACTACAGGAATATGATGAATTGTATCAGATATGTCAGTTTGCTTTTACTGGCATTGAGGCAAACACATACCAGCAATTAACTTAAGAAAGAGACAGATGGAGACAAGCAAACCTCCCCCCCCCCCAACAACAACCAGGCAGTCAGTTTCATAGGCATCAGATGTGGCAATAGACATAGATCACAGCAGTTATTTAAATATTGCACACTTCTTTAACTTCTTGACTCAAGACAATGCTTTGATATTATTAAACAATAGACATTTGAATTTCTTATAAATTAAACTAATAGTATGAACTTCTTTAAATGTGAAATTGCTTAGTTTTTCCTATTTTTTTTTTACCTGGTGGCAACCCTAATGAGCCAAAATTATCACAGGATTTAGAGGCCTTGTTAAGTGCTCGCTCATCAGCTGACATAGCTCTAGCTTGAGCCTGCATAATGTGTCGCTCCAACATGGCCGCTTCATCCATGCGACGCTGCCACTCAGAGTAAATCTATAAGAATGAATATGAACTATCTTTATTTCTTTTTTTTTAAATCACTTTACATTATCCAAAACAAAAACCTCAACATAGCAACTTAATCAATGTTGATACCTTTTGCAAACTCTCCACGTAATGCTCATGGTAAGCATCATCTCCACCTCTTGATGTTTGTAAATTCTTTACTGTATCAGGCCTTATTGTATCTCTTGTGTAGAGTTCTCTGAAATTTCTGGCTAGAATATGGCGAACATCTTGTGACTGTCCAGCAGATGGTCTTTGAATATACATTGGTGGCTCCTGTCCCCTAGGTCCATTTTGTGAATTCGCTAAGTTCATGGTGTTGTTTTTCTTACTATTACAGAAAAATTATCTGATGAAAAATGGGTAAACACATTTAATCATAACAACAAAATATTGATACTGTGTGAAAACTACGATTTTGTATACACAAAACTTGTGATACCAAACACAATTACATTTCAAAATCTTATTGTGTCAACCTGGCAAAGATTGTGTCTATGGGACAGTGTCCTGTTCTACAATGTTCAATTATTGTCTATTCCAACTTTTCAAGCCTCCACCACAGGTTATCAGACACCTCTAGTTTATCAGATTCCAGTGTAATCAAAAGATTTTTTTTATATTCAGGCTACCAACTGGAAATAATTCATGTGTATCAAAAGTTAAGGTTTGCAGAATATTTAAAAAGAAACAAAAAATTCAGCATAATAAAAAACAAGACGCGATTTTTTAAATATTAAATCACTACATAGAGAAAATTTAAGCAAGTCAGATTCGTAGCTAAAAACAGGATAATTGGACAAAGAATCAAGCTTCTCCCCAATACCATAAATTTCAGGTGATGTGTTTGTAAAAAATGTTTTACATAATTCGGATGTTCCTTCAGAGTTGAAGATAGTTTACTTCCTAGTCCAAACCTTCGCAGGACGACGGGGGATGGGAGTGGGCAGGGTTTGAACCCTCGACCGTCGATAAATCCGAACGACAGTCCAGCGCGCAAACCGCACGACCAGGCATTTTTAGGTAAAGAACAATAGTATTCCTACCAAGCACTTAAAAAAAGACATGTTGGTATCACATTACAGTTTAGATAAATCTACACCCTCCCTTCATCTTTTATGTTAACAGATTAGAAGGGGATATCAGCCATCTTCAGAACAAAACAAAAAAAAATTGTGGAAACTTACCACTCATTGCTTATACATGTAAACAATCTTCTCCATGTTTGTGTGATTATTTATTTTTAGTATTTTTGATGTGGAAAAACAAAATTATTTTATAGATTTTTTCTATAATTGTTTTACTTAAGTTTTGTTTAAAAAGATCCATTTAAAAAATAAAGAATATTAGTAAAACAATGACAACTGATATATTTTTTTTTACAAATTTAGAGAAACACAGAATTAGAGAAATAATTTTTTAATGTTTTCATGAATTGAGGGGGCCCCAAACAAAGAATAAAAATTCTAATATTGGCCTAACTAAGATGAAACAGCATATATTAGTTTTATATGTTCCTGTCTGATTTGTAAAAATGTCATAATTAACTCAGATGCTTTGTTTACTGACTGATGTGAATGGAGACACGCTAGGAAGAATGAAGTAAGCTTGAAGTAATTTGATGGTGAATTTAAAAGATTTCAGTGATTTTTAAAAATCTAGATATTTTAGTATGCATTTTAATGTAAAGTAATTATTTCTAAATGTTACACAAAATTAGAGTATTGTAGGGGCTTGTCCAAATCCACTTTTCCAAACCTCACGCTCCAGAAATGTCAAATTGTGTAATGTTTCAAATGTTTACATCTTTTTTCATAATGAAATGTAGGAAAGTTGTGGTCAATTGGCACTACAATATGATGAACTATTAAATCTGTCAAATCACTTAGAGCTTCATTTACATAGATCTAGAATAATTTTGTATATAAAAGTTTAAATATAGGCCCCTAATAGTAGTAAATTCTAATTTTTTGTGTTTAAAAAAAGTTTTTGATCCACTCCTAAAAACACAAATTTGTTCATCACTCATTCACTGCTCTAGGCACTAGTCTAGATCTTGATGTACTGATGTTACAAGTATACTCATACTGTCTATTGTAACTATACTATAGTTAATAGTTTACTATCTATGGAAATAATTCAAATATAGATTATAGATAGATCTAGATCATATGATTATAATGATAGAGAACTGGAGTAGATCTAAAATCTAATCAATCTAATCTGTATCAACACAACAGCACTGCTTAATATCAGTAACACTGTCGTCACTGTATGTCAATTTCATAACTTATTCTAAAAAAAAAAATTCAGATCCTACTAATCCTAGCATGCAAAATTGTGTACCATGATCGCCATTTATTTACATTTCCGGTGTACTAGTGTAGCTAAGCATAGTGTCATCACTGGCCATCATTTTCTTGTAAATCACTTTTCAACCGATATATATGAAGTCTAAAAACCTAGATTTAAAAATAAGGAATGATGCATACGGATGCATATTATAATAAGGCTTGTCTTCGACAGTATTTCCCGTGGCTACATAAATCTATATAAAGACAGGGGACTTTCACAACATTAGGCCTATTAGAACCTTATTGTTTATTATTAAGTCCTTGGAGAACAGCGGTTCTCAACCTTTTTTAAGCTTGGCGATCCCTTTTTACAATTCCACACTCTGCGGTGACCCCCCCCCCCCCCGTTCATAAGCAAAATAACAGTTCCTTCTGTTATACAATGGACATTTCCTATAAGTAGGCTATCTGATATACATTGCCAAAACTATATTTAATCACGAAATAGTATGGAATTATATTCTTCAAATAGATATATTCTCCTTATCATTGCATTACAAATAAATGAATTATTGATCTTTCAGACTTACATCTATTTACTTTTCTATTTCTTAGTCACCAATATTCATGTTGCAGACTTAGATGAACAATTTGAAAAGCATATGACGGAGCACATGCAGTGCTGATCGGGACAAGCTATCATTGCTACAATATCGTTCTAACTGTCTGAATTTTTTTTTTTTATGTTTTACCAGATTAGAGATGTTCTAGACAGTCTTTGCAAGATCACAAATACTGTCATCTTCTACAAGTCTACTTTTATTTTGGCTTCGTGCGATATTTCTCGAAAATGATTATTTGAAATGGAGAAAAATATCGTGATACGGACAAATCGGAATACGACTGCAATTACTTGATCAAGATTTCTTAAACTGACATTTTTACTGCATCGCTAGTAATGAGATCAGTACTTTCTTATATGTCTCGGAACTTCTTCAACTTTGACTGTGAATGGACTTCTGGCAAGTGCAAACAGTATGTCTGGTAGATTTTAAAGCATGCGCGAATGTTCTTTCAAAGAAATTACCATTATATCCGTTTGTCAGATTCATAGTGATCAGATACAATTGGCAACATCTAAATATTTTCTTCTATATTCGTTTGCCAATTTGAACTTTCATTTGGAAGGATAGGATTGTTTCAGACAAATCGAGCCATGTTTACATTTGATTCATGCATTTACGCTTTTAATTACTTGTAATTCTTGTGGCAGTGTCTTTGTTACTAATATTTGGCTATGACGTCACGGCGTGACCATTGAAGTAATATCTATGATATAGTTTAACGTTGCGGTATGCATTAGTTTACATTCATTTATACTGCGCAATTACAATATTTGAGACCATTCTGTTAAAGTTGTCTACAACATCTATCCTGGGAGGGCAATAAAAAAAAATATAGTAGCTTCCAATGGGAAAAAAAGTTTGTACAATATCTAGCTTTAAACGTTAGAATTACCAAAAAACAATTCATATTTTCGATGGTCTTATGAGACTCCCGGCAAATCGTCAATTGACACATAGGCCTAAATGTTACGAACCCGAAATAGCATCAAAGCAGGGGCGGACTGGCTATATGGGCATTCGGGCAAATGCCAGGTGGGCCGGTACCCAAATGAGCCGGTAGGGTCACCTAAAGGTCCACACGAATGTCACTTTGGTACGTATTAAATTGTTAATAGCTTTATAACATTCTCTGAGCGTCGCGTTAAAAAAATCGTTTATAGACCACATTGTAGGTCCTAAATAGTCCTAATATTAATTTAATTTAAGACATTTTCCAAAATAATGTAATAGCCTACATCCGTAGAGAAGTGCAACTTGTAAGCTTCATCCTTTTAGGGCCTACACACTTAGCGATGAAAAAGCAACATGGGACCTTTATGTCTTACAAAGATATAGAGTATGCGTACAGTTATAGATACATTATTAAACTTAACATAACGATTTTGAGAACAGGTAAGCCTAGAATTGAGGCCCATCGTACGATATACAATTTATGGGCCGGAGTGTATAGACATGCCTGGGCCGATTTTGACACCCAGTCCACCCTTGCATCAAAGCAATAGGCCTTCGAATTCGAATACCATAGATATAATATTATATATATATATATATATATATATATATATAATGTTATAAACCTGGTGGAAGCACAGATGGGGGTAGTGGTGTGAGTGTAGTTAGCCGACGCAAATCGCCCCAGGCCAGCGCTAGACGAGCGGTCAACCGTGATGGTTCGGGAAGGATCGACGTCGTGAACAGAGCTCAGGAGCGTCACGAGGGTTGTAGTCATCTGACACCCAGAGTGGTCGAGCGACGTTCTGTCCGGTTCTAGAAGGCCAGTAGGGACCCTATATAAAGAGCGGAGTGTCGCAGTCAAGACGGTTCAGAAAGGAGGTTCACGACAGGGGCTCAGAACACGGTCGACTATAGCACAGTTCAACGGTGTGGTTCTGTACAGAGCATTACGACGGTTCAGTGCGGAGTACTGTCAAGTACAGTTGAGACGGCTGGCGTCTTGATCTTGGTCTGCGATCGAGTCCGACACAACGAGCCTAGTGTGTGAAGTCAGTCCTGAACTGTTGAACCCAGTGCAAGCCCGGAACGAGACCGAGAGGCCAGTGCAAGAGTTGATACGGCGGAACGGTGTTATCGGAGAGATATTTGTACAGTGTACGTGTTGCCAATTGTACAGTATTGGCTGTTATTTATTCAACTATTAAATTGTTACGTTACTTTGGAGCCCTGAGTTGTCAAGTTCTTTAAGTTGGTGGTGTAAGCTGCAGTTTGCAGAGAGCCTGGATAGTGAGATTCGTAACAACTGGTGTCAGAAGTGGGATCGGATAGGAACAGATCTACTATGGCTCGTCTGAAACTGCTGTACGAACTCGAAGTGAAAGAACTGAAGCGAGAGCTACGCGATCGAAGGCTGAAGACAAGTGGAATTAAAGAAACCTTACAGGCACGCCTCCGGGAAGACATAGTGGAAGAAGAGGAAGATCCAGACACGTATCTTTTTGACGTAGAACCGCATATGGATGAACTCTTGAGCTCAATGATAGGAAACATCAATTCCAAGATAGATGCCATGAACACCAAGATAGCCGCCATGAACCAACGCATACCTGATGTGGAGGAGAGAATCGTCAATACAGACGTTCGTTCAGATGCTAAAACCAGTGAGAGGAGCCTTGGTGGTGATCATGAGAACCCATTGAAACCTGACGAAGCCGTTGAGAGGCATATGCAAGTCGAGATATACCAGCCAGATCTGCACCCAACAGACGTTGGTCCAGCTGCCAAGACTGAAGAGGGAAGTCCTGATGGTGGTCAAGAGAATCCAAGGAAGCCTGACGTTGAATTTGTTGACATTTGCACGACGAAAGTCATCGACAAGGTCTGAAACCAACAGACGATTGGCCCGATACTGAGACAAGAGATAGAGGTCCTGATGATGATGAAGAAAGCCAAATGGAGCCTGAGGCCGAAGATGAAGTGGAGTGTTACCAACCTGCCCCAGGAGCATGTCCTCCAGACATGGCTGAAGATGAATTGTCCCATCATTCCCTGTCCTGTGGATTTGAAACCCATCCCAGTCCTTCTCAGCAAAGCTCTATGAATTCACATCTTTGGACAACGATCTTGGTATCCCCAGCCCTTACATTCTATACCTCTCCATGTGTCAAGTGGCTGCCCTCAGTAGTCTTATTATTGCTAATAAGATTTACTTTAAGACTGTGCACAGAGCAATGGTTATAAAGGTTTATGTATAGATTGTTTTATATTATTTTTGTTCGAAAACATATAGGCTATGTCCCGGAAACCTCATTCGACTGTCGGTCTCAATTTCGTTGTAGTCTCGTGCCCGTTCCACATAGGATTTCTTTGTTTGTGACACGATCTCTGTTAGTGACTCTTACAGTCGATCTTAGCCCTTTTATTATTGGGCCGCATTTAGCCTCGATTTCGATCATATCTCGTATCCATAAGTTAAAATTACGTCTGTGTTTAATAGGTGGATTTTTTTTTTGTCTCAAGACCAATACCTTGGCTTGTCCAAATAGGCCGTAACCTTTGGAAAATGGCCCCTGCTTTGACTGATCGCTCCCTCCCCCCAATCGCCTGTAAGAATGCTGCATATAAGTAGCCTATCTTTCCAATATTAGCAGACACTCTTTTTCAAACAATATCCCCAGAAACTTCTAATCCACCTTAGCTTTGACCTGGTCAAATATTTAAACCAATTAAAATTTGAGATCGTTACAGCTAATTGACTGCCTGGTCATGTGGTAGAATATCCGCGGTGTCATGGCAATGATCTCGAGTTCTAAGCATTCTCGCTGCCATCCTCTGAAACAAAACAAATAATTTAATTTAAAACAAATAATTTCATTTAAAACAAATAATTTAATTTAAAACAAATAATTTAATTTAAAACAAATAATTTCATTTTTGGAGTTTACCAAAATGGTCTAATCCACTGTTGCCGACATCTCGCGAGTGTGGTTCTCTCCAGACTCTGTAAACATTTATATAGGCCAACTAAAACTCAATTCTAACACTACAGCTGCATAGTTTCTAACATTATCAAAGTAAGCTTCGGCTATTTTTATATAAAAATAAATTGATTCCGCAAAGGAGCAGCACTTACTTCACGAACAAGTATTTAGTATTCGTAGGTTTAATAAGAATGTATTGAAAGAACGTTCTCGCTGATCAGCGAAGTCCGCGGCGCAAACGGCAACCTTACATGATGAACCGTGCACTTACGAGAGTGTACGATCCCTAGCCAACATCCGATTGTTGGCACTTTGGTACGACAGTTGGGATGCTGCTGGCGGTGAGCTCTATAGGCAGTTGAGTAGACCAGACCGAAAGGACACGTGGTGGCGGCTTAATCGTTCGGAACAAACCGTCCTAGCCCAGTTCCGAGTTGGAAACTGTCTAATAGGTGTTTACTTCGGATGGTTCAGGGACAATTACGACACACGTAGAAACAATAACCACATTCTTTATGAATGTCGCGTTCTGCATGAAGGACGATCGGGACAAGGATTTGAGAGAGAGAGAGAGAGAGAGAGAGAGAGAGAGAGAGAGAGATAACTGGTTTGTGTGCGGCATTAGGACTGGGGCAAGGCGACCTTAAAACTCACAGCCCGCTTCCTTCACGTGCATGGTTCGTTACTAATGGGGTTTCTGATTCGCTGATCAGCGCACAATGACTTAGAGGCTTTTTTCGCAAAGTTGCCTACAATATGAAGAAATCTCATGTGTTTTGGGAATGATGAACTGGGGCGAAAAGTCTTTGATTTATTGGCATGTTTCATCAATCAATTGTTAACTTCGAATAAAAGTTAGGCCTACTAAAATTAGTTGTTTTGTGGTTGTTGTTGTTGTTGTTGTTTTTATAGCTTTTATCAACTCAGCCCGTACAAATCTTGTACACGCTATTTCTCACACTTCCAATTTCGGATTAATTGAAACTTCGCACAATTAGTTATTGTTCCTAACGTAACATAAGAATCAGTCAAAATATTAAATTCATTAATTAGTGGTAATTAATAAATTTTGTATGATATGGAACAGGGAAATAAATAGAGAGATTGTATTTAAAATAATAGGAAAGGGAAACGTCAAATGAAGTTCGAAGAATGAGGCGGAAATGGTCAATTGAAAAATGCGAGCAGTAGGCCTATTCGAGATAGCGCCTTTTATAATGTCCCTAATGCACGTGATTGTACAAAAGACACGTTTTGTCCAGCCTATTTTTGACGGGAGCATATTTTTTTAAAGAGGCTCTAATAAGAGAAACTTTTTACTCTAGTTAAGAAATATTGTCGAGAAGATCCTTGTGATTGCTTGCTCCTTTTCCCCGTTTGACGTCCTTTGTAAGAAACACGTTCCTCAAACTGTTACTAACATTATCATTAAGCCTGTCGAAGAAGACATTTCAAAACGTTTCCGCTAATGCTTCCTAATGTAGCCCTAAATGTGAAAAAAAAAAAAAATTAACGAGACATATATCTTACCTAATACAGAGACCTAGATCTATATAGGCCTATCTTACCTAACATCGAGACATATATCTTACCTAACACGAAGATGATTTTTCGACGATCACGCCTATTACAGACAGTCATCTTACGTGGGCTTTCAGTATCTCGAATGTTAGGCTACTCGCATAGTAGGCCTATAGCCTAGTAGATCTATATATAGATTAGTACTCTCTCCTTCTTTATTAGACTTAGGCCTAATTTTTGTTTACAGAATGAATAGTGTGCTTTAGACGCCAGGAGAATGTAAACATATGTCTAAGCTTTTATAGCAAGATATATTAGATCTAGCAATGGACGCAAGGAAAGTGAATTTCTGAAGCTCGGAAAACGATTGGCGTGAGCCGGGATTACACTCCGAATCCGCCGGGTTGAGCTATAGAATCCCTTGCTGATAGTGTAGAAAACTGCTGCCAGCAAAATTAGGTAGGAGCTACCTTTACTAGAAAACAAAATATTTAAAAAATAATCAACGAAACACTCGTTTTTTTAATAAACATTTATTATTATTTAAAGGTTTGGATTCTGAACATATTGTAAATATAACTTGCAAGTTGTGTTAATTACGGTGTCTAATTTATTTTATTTTTCTTCGCATTCATAAAACCCTCCCTGGCTCTCCAGTGTGGAAACCCACATGAGCGCTATACCACGACCCTAAGGTGGCTAAGGCGGGGTGGTGGGTGCGATTGAAACTTATTTTACGTCCGGGATGGTACCATTTACCATTGCTATCCAAAACCATGGATATAGATCTAATTGCTGTAGAATGGCGATGGATAATATAGTGAAATACATCAAAATACCCCCCTCCCTATTTTTGTTTGTTTTTCTTGGGATTTTTCAGACGCCCTTCTCGATGGGAATTAATGCTATAAACAATTAGATCTTTATATATATATATATATATATATATTTATATTATATATTATCATGACCTAACTAGATTATAATCTATAATATAATAATAAGTCTATATCGTAGATATCTATTATAATCATATAGACTAGTATAGTAGATCTAGACTAAAGACTCTAGATCTAGATTCTGTATGCTAATTACAGATCTATAAAATCTAGATCTATTCTAATATATAATATTTGAGACATATAATATCACTGATCAGTGTCACTCTTGACTCAGTGTGAGTGTACTATGTGAACTAGAATTGGCAATAGACTCAATAGTGAATTATGAATAGATCTTAATTTTAATCTAGATTTAAAATTATCATTATCAATGATTATGAGTAGTTAAATCAGACATGTCAAACTCATTAAGCCATTTAAGGGGGTAAGGTGTATGGGCCACATAAAAACTTTTTATGACCTGAGGGGCCGCAGCCAAAAATCAGTTGCAAAACAGCCTACTTACTAGTTTTATGTAGATCTAAATTAGAAACAATACAATAGAATACATTAAATGATTAATTAATAGCATTCCTTTCCCTAAGTTAGCTAAATTTGTAGTACAATTTTGTAATTAAAAATTACTATGACTACGCATTATTTTGTTTGTCCTGATGCTTGACATCTTTTCTGGGATACAATTTTATTAATGTCAGGTTGAAGTTTGTTTGCCACTGACGCTTTCATCACTGATGACAAATTTTGATCAGATAATCTCGAACGGTGAGGTGTTTTTTTTGGTAGCTTTCATTATGGAAAATAACTGCTCACAACTGCTTCAAACATAGCTAGAATTCTGGCTGCAAATTTCCGCAATTCAACGAACTTTCAGGTAAATAACTAAAATTTTGGCAAAGCCACTTCTATATTAGACTATATACTTCGCTTTCAACAAAGAATCTGACTGCTATTCTACTAGCTCTAGTTGCATTACCAGCAGCATTTTCAGAAGCAAATGAAAATGGAGAGATACAAACAACGAAAATTCTAGCTAGTACTAGTATGAAACGAAGTCACGAAAACGGTCATTGAAAGCATCTTTTACCAAATTTTATATTTAATCTTTTTAGTTAATGACACGTTGAGAAGTGAACAAGATTTATCCACACTCACAGTCGTAATTTTGCTTGAAAGCACTCCACATCATCACACGCAGTTGTGACAAATTTGACTTTACTTCGAAGTTTCAAATTCAAGTCTTGCAGGTGATCAGTGAGATCAACTGCAAATGCCAAATTCTGAACCTATTCGTCAGTTTGGAAAAATGTTCAACAGGTTCACCTTTCATGTTCAGAAACAATAAAATTTCTTCATGCAGTGCAAAAAATCTCTTCAATACTTTATGACATGAAAGCCAGTGAACTAATGTGTAGTAGGGAACACAATCAAACAAGATAATTAATTATCAGAAACATTGAAAATTGGCGATGATTTAAAGGGAGCGACTGAAACCGGTCTTATGACATATGTTGGAACTGTAATTACTTTGCGCAGAATGTTTCTTGGTGAAAATTAGCATCAGTCTCTCTTATTTTTGCAAGTAGCTTTGCATCAAAACCATTTCATTTCATGGTTGGTGCGCCATAAATTGTACTGCAATATCACCTGTAATATCTCAAAAACATCCTTGATGTTGTTGTTTTATGCATTGAACACAGCTCAAGTAGCTCATCATGGAGCACAAAATTCCTGTCACAAGCCCTTATGAATATAGCCAACTGTGATACACCCGTTACATCAGTTGACTCATCGAGAGCCAATGAAAATAATTCAAAATCAACTATTTTGTTTAATTGTTCACGCAAGCTGACTGACATGTTTTTTATTCTATCTGCCACAGTGTTCCTAGTTAACGCTATTTATTTGAATGCTTTCACCTTTTCTTGACAATTTACTTTGGCTTTAATGACACACGCCTTCATAAAATCACATTCACTAAATATTCTCTAATGCTTGCAATTAAGTTTAACAAAATGTAGCTTGCTATCACTGCAGACTCACTCTCGTTGTTCAGTTTAACAAATACTATTTTTTTCAATTGAAGTAGCTTGCCATCTCTCATTTTCCAGCGTAATAGTTTAAGATTATTTTGATAATTTTTAGGTGGTCAAGCGGGCTGCATGCAAAGTGGTCGCCGTGATTGACATGCCTGAGTTAAATGCTATTCGGAAGTATTCGGAAACCTATAGCCCTATACAGTACTAGACTCTATACTATTGGCCAAAATTTCAAAGTTTGACTTTGACAGTGCATTATTAGATAAAGGTTTGACATAGAAAAGAAAATGAAGTATCAAAATCTTCTTTAGTAAACTTTAGTTTAACCTTTTTAGCTCTGCGACCCTTTTACTATTCCCAAGTATGTGGCGACCCCTCAACAATAAAATTATTTTCGTTTATAAGCCTAAGTAATGGTGCTTTTGCTAATGGTATGAAAATGTAAGCCGCATATATGAATATCTGATAAATGTTTGTATTATGTTAGATCACAAAACAATATATGTCATTGACGTATATATGCTGGAAATGTCATTTCTCTATAGAATTAAATTCCAAATAAATGACATTGTATCTTTATGACGTACATTTATCACGTTTTCTATTTGATATCCACACTATTCATGTTCCATACTTATGTGACCATTTGAAAAGCTTGACGGAGCATGGATGGTGGTTAGGGTAATAGTAAGCTACATTGCTACAAGTGTTACGACTGTCTTATAATGTTTCTGGTTCACCAAACAAGGAATTTTCGGGACAGTCTTTGCAAGATCACGAAGAATGTCATCTTCTACATCAAGTCTTTTTCTGTATTTTGCTATACTTGATAACTAACAGACTGGAGGACCGTGTCTCGCAAAAATGTATTATTAAAAATGAAACAAGAAAGTCCAACACAGACAAATCGTGTTATGACTGCAAACATTAAAAAGAAATCTTTTGTCGCTTCATCTCTATTAATGAGTTCAATAAACTCTTTTTTTTTCATCGGAACATATTCATTTTTGACTGTGAATAGACTTCTAGCAAGTGCAAGAAATTTAGAAAGTAGGATGAAATGTCGTCTTTATGCATTCACAAAATTTTCTTTCACAAAAATTATTATTTTATCCTTTTGTCAGGTTCAATGTCATTCTCCTTATATAATAGAGCAGATAAGATTGGCAACATTTAAATATTATTTTCGTCAAATTTTGTTTGTCAATTTGAAATTTCATTCGAGAGGATCAGATTTTTTTTCAGACAAATCGAGACATGCTGCATTTGGTCTTTTTGATGAAGTTTTTCATTGCTTCTTTTATTCTTGTAGCAATGTCTTCGTTACTAATATTCGTTGATTAATAAACAGTGAGTTTCAATAACTTATGGTAACTCATTCTGTATCAAGTGTTTAAATCCAGACAGACATACAAGAAGCCTGTAGCACCATTGCTAATAGTTTTCAATGAGATTTTCTACTTTTCCAAAAATGAATAAACATTTTTCTGGTACATATCTCATGTTGTTTCAAGTGGTTTGCAAAAGAGAAACTCTTCTTTAATATCGTCTTCATTTATGCACCTAAATGTATTGGTACATTATTTGGTCTTCATGTCGGAAAAGCCTGGATGTTAAGTGTTAATAACTTTGCTGTTACATAGATTCTGCTTATAGAACATCCTTACAAATAACGCACTGGAATTTTTCAATTGGACTATTGAAGTAAAGCTAAACCTTAAAGCAACAAAACATTTTCTGTTCTCGATGTTCTTTTGTGGTAGATCTATTGTCATGGACTGTTCCATGATGGAAATCGTTCACTTTAATAACATGGACTATTAAACGACAACCTATTATTAACTATAAAAAATCGCTTTTCAATTTTGTCACTGCGTTGACTTAGAAATAATAGTTATGATTCCGCAACGTTTACATAACAATTAAATTATTTGAAATCATTCTGATTAATTTTCCTTTCTTGAATAGCAATGTAAAAACTTGTACAATATTAAGTTACATATGCTAGAATAGACACACAAAAAATCCACGTTTTTGATGGTCTTAGGCAACCCCTGGCGAATTGCCATTCGATCCCCAAGGGGGTCGCGACCCACAGTTGAGAACCCCTGATCTAGTAAGTCTAGATCTAATTATTTAACTTCATTCAATGTACCTAGCTCACTTTAAACATTTGCCCATTTATTCTCTATAAAAAAAAAACAACAAACAAACAAATATAATTTAAGATCATTAACATTGATGTCCAAAACTGGCTGTTTGAAATAAATTTTGGTAAGAAAATCATAATTTAATACAAACACCCTATTAAATTTTTTTTGTTTGGACTCAAACAACTTGGCTTATGAATCAAATAAATCAGCTCCAAAAACAATAAATATTGCCGGGGTCACTAGCATAGACTTAGCCAACCAAAAAATATAGTCTTAACCCTAGGAAGAGGTAAAGTCATCTTGGTAACATAGGAAAAAGCAACAACCTGACTTACAAATTTGAAATTCTTTTTTCTTACATAAAAAGACAACTAAATGGAAGGAAATTGGGTTAGAAACATATTGGAAAATGGACAAGCACATTATACAGCGTGCTAGTTTTGTTATTAAATATCAAAATAAAGATTTAATGACCACAAAAACAGCGAGTGTTCGAATTCATGTAATGTCCGGATTAAATAAACTACTTTAGATCTAGATCTATAAAAGATTCTTAAGAAAATCTAGATCTATGACTATTATATGAGTCAGTAAAATTCAACAATTCAAGTCATGTAGATATCCTGAAATTATGATATATATAGATCTATATTAATCTAGAACTATCATATAGACTCTAGATCTACTACTACTAGTATAGATCTTGGCCTCCTTCAGTCATAGAGCGACTATGGTTCATTTTGAATACTTTTTCATGTGACTGTGGAGCCCTATTTTGGAGCTACACTCCTGTCCACAAATATCGCAGGTTAAGGTGGTAGAGGGGTTGGCCATTTTTCGTATTGCATGCTTTTCTTCCAGAGCTGAGGCCCATGTTTTTTCACTGTTCATAGCTTTCTTGATCACCGTCTCTCTCCACCTAAAGTGCGGTTTAGGGCTATGTCCTCCCTATGGTCAGTATCAATGTTTATTGTTTTGAGGTCCCATTTTATTACATCCATGTAACAGAGATGAGGGTGACCAGTTTTTCTTGAGCCAGACGCAAGTTGCCTGTAGAGAATGACTTTCAGGATGCAATTGTCCTCCATCAGGCGAACATATAGATCTATTACTTAGTATACTAGTATACATAAATTAGTATACTATAATATGATGAGTCATAAACTATTTTTTTTTTATTTTATTATACTTATAGAATAGATCTAGACTTTTTAGTGTGTCTATACTATATCTATTATAGATTTCTTATTACTTATACATAGAGTCTAGATGTAGTATTTATATTGTTATGAACCTGGTGGTGACACAGACAGGGATATTGCTGTGTGATTTTAGACTACGCAAATCGCCCCAGGCCAGCGCTAGACGAGCGGTCAACAAGTGACAGTAGATGCCAGTTCGGCAAGGACCTGTGTTGTAAATATTACACACACAAGTCACGGCGAATGTGATCAACCTGAGTGGTCAAGCAACGTTCCATCCCGTTCTAGAAGGCCTGTAGGGACCATATATAAGAGCTATATAATAAGAGATATATAATTTGTTAGAGTCAATGTAACCAGTAGGAGTCGAAGTCAGAACAGCATGGTGTGTGTAGACGGTCTGTGACAGAGGCAAGGTTTTTGTACAGTCAGTGTAAATGTTGTTGCCAATTGTACAGTTTGGCTGTGATGTCTTTGAAATTAAACTGTTACTGTTACTTTGGAGCCCTGAGTTGTCAGGTTCTTTAGATTAGTTGTGTCATGTGGTGCAGTTTGCAGAGGCTGGCTTTCCCTTTCCTTGCAGCTTTAGATTCAGCTCATTTAATTTCACTGTTATATATACCGTAAAGTAAAATTTGTGCAACCATTTCTCGTCATCTAATTCAGGGTGATTAATGCTTTTTGTTTTCATTTAGAAATGTATCTATTACATTCAAGCACCAAGCAAAACATTTCAATACCATACCTTTGGAAAGCCATCGCACTTTATAAAGAATGAGTCTCCATTTCATTACAAATTCTTTTAAACTGACGATGATAGAGTGCTTTTGACAAGATGCTGTTAAAAATCTTGATTACCAAATTCATGACCTCAACTATTTTGGCCAGAAATGTTTGGGCACAAAGCGCTTCTTGGTGTATTATGCAGTGAAATGTAAGTATTTGGTGGTTTATTTTGCGCCAAAAATTTTAGTTGCCCCTTAATTTTTTCCCTTCATACTTCTGGCTCCATCAGTTGCTATTGAAATGATTTTATTTATATCGATTATATTGTCTTCAAGGTATTTTTGCAATACAGTAGTTGTATCTTCTCTAGTTTGTCACGAGAGCGGTAGTAATCCTAGAAGTTCTTCTTTTGGACCTTGGGAAGACATATACCTGACAACAAGGCCAACTAGTGCCGTGTCTTTTATGTCACAAGACTCAATTATATCAAGTGATAAAGCAGAAGAAAGTTGAATATCTTTCACCAGCAAATATGTTACATTTTATGACATGAGGGAGGGGTGCGCTGAAAAGCAAGTACAAGTGACTGAGAGATAGAATTGGTGCCTAATACTCGTTAATCGAGTCAGAACATTTTTAAATGTTTTATTTTTTGATAAAATAAATAATATTTACGTATGGAACTAAAGAGCAGCAGATTCACATCCAATCCAAAGAGCCGCAGGTTGCCGACCCCTCTACAAGTCTATAGTGTATATAGGTCTATATAGATAAAATAAATAATAAAGAAAATTTTATAAATTTTAATAAAATATTTGATTTCTTAATAATATTCTTCTATCATTTCTAGTTTGATGACTATGCTCTATTTTTATGCTTAAAAGATCTTGAAGACCAGCAATTAGTATTTTGTGTAGTAGTGTAATGTACTAATACGTAGAAGTTGATGTGAATCGGGTTTTTCCTAAGTAATGTGACGAGTAAGAACAGAGTAGGATTACGAACAAGAAGAATAACGGACAAGACGCCTAAGAGGACGACGCTAGGCTAGCGACGACAGAGGACTGTGCCCGTTTTATTGTTTATTAAATTGTTGAAGTTATCAGCCTGCGTTATTAAGTATATTCTTGATTCATAATCCTACTCTGTTCTTACTCGTCACATTACTTAGGAAAAACCTGATTCACATCAACTTCTACGCATCTTGTGTCATTACAGTAGATAGTATACACATGCCTTTTTGGCAAATACAATTGGCCTAGAAATGAACATTATTTAATATAGATTCACATTCAACTTCTACGCATCTTGTGTCATTACAGTAGATAGTATACACATGCCTTTTTGGCAAATACAATTGGCCTAGAAATGAACATTATTTAATATAGATCTAAAACATTTTAACAAGAATGATATCATATATATATATCAAAGTGTAGAAAACTAACTAAACATTTTAACTAGAATGATATCATATATATATATCAAAGTGTAGAAAACTAACATCTTGAATGGAACAAAATTCTTGTGACATCAAGAAATGTTAAAAAATAAGCAATAGTAACAGTAATTAGATAAAGAGACACAAGGATAAAGTCATGGTTTAATTCAGATTATTTCATTATCATTCGGCTAAAATCTGTTTCAGTTAAATTTCAGAGATTATTGTTAGATAGAGATTTATTTAAATTACAGTGTATAAATTACAACTTGTGGATTGCTCTTTGCATTATCATTACATGGTAGATTTCATGTGAGGACGAAGAATCCGCTACTAGCCCTAAACTTTTATAAACTTAACAGAGCATCACATCTTAATTTAATAAACTCCATCTATATCTTGCTTTGGCATTCTATGTAATTCAATTTTTAAAATAAAAAAGCTTGGTTTTTCAACTGAAAATTTATAAAAATGTTTTTTGCCAGAGTAAAATTATATTTCTTTTTTTGTTTCTTTCAGACAACATGGAAAACTTGCCTGATGAGATACTTTTACAGATTTTTTCAAAACTTTCTTTCATCGATCTGTTATCAGGAGTCAGATGTACTTGCTGGCGCTGGTATCATTTATCTTCAGACTCTACATTGTGGTCTAATATAGATCTGTCACTGATCAAATGTTTTAGAAGTACAGACAGCATTCAGTCCGGCATCAAAGTGATGCTGAGAGAAGTTCACAGTTGTTTGGAACATTTGACTTTTAGTAATATACCAGTCAATGGTGGAATTTATGAACTTTTTGGGTCATGTTGGAAGCGAAAGAACAAAGTGAAATTTGAAAAACTTAAATCCATAGATTACTCCTACAGTGATGTTTCTTCTAGAAACCTCCGTGTTGCCCTAACAAACCATCCTGACATAGAAGAACTTATCTTAGTTCATACAAAAATTACATTAGCACAAGTATTAGATGAAGCTATTCATCTTCCAAATTTAAAATGTCTGGTTTATCATGATTCAAAATCAAGAGATATTAACTCGGATCGACTAATTAATAAGCTCATTGTTATGAAAGTTCCCAGACATTGCCAACACCTTGAGGCTGTAGAATTACATACTTTGGTAGCTGATTTGGATTGTGAAGTCTTATCTCAGTTTTTTAAATATTGTACGAAGTTGAGAAAACTTTCTTTGACCTGGTCTACAAATATGACTGCAGATTCTTTTGCTTCAGCTAACCTTTGTGGGCAATACATTACACATCTTGGTCTTCATGACAGGCAGCAGACTGGACCATATTTAGACTTTGTTCTCCCACATTTTCCCAACTTACTTCATTTAACTGTTGGTGGAAAAAACATTCATTTGGATGATACTATAGCCATCAGTGAGTTTTCACCTAAGTTAAAAGAACTGGAGCTGGAGATTAGCTGTGAAGATGTACTAGAGTATAACTTGACAAACTTCTTCAACTCATTGTGTGGCTTGCAGCTGCAAATCATTGCTGAAAAATGCACATTGCTAACAAAGTTGCATGTGCCATGTTCTAACATTGATGATGACAGTGTCATATTTCTTGCCAAACATTGTCTTTTCTTAGAAGACTTGAACTTTTCTCAGTGTCACCGGTTAACCAAAAATTCACTTTTTGCTTTATCCAAGCATTGCTTACGTTTGAAAAAGGTGAGTCTGCAAGACACATTAATAGATCATAGATATATGATAGGTTTGGTTACCAAATGTTCTAATCTTGATGAAGTCATTTTGGACCATAAATCACCGGAAATCTCCTCTCTAGCAACAAGTGCAATGTCGACCAGTGTTTCAACTGAGATTGAAAACAATCATGTGGATCTATGCCCTAGAGAGGAGGATATTCCTTTCATTGACATGACCCTTAGTGCTGAGGAGTTAGAAATGCAACATGTTTTGTTCAATAATTTAAGCAGTCCAGAATCTTCCAATCTGAGCAGCAGTTGTGATGCTTGCTTCATGTATCCTGAAGCTGTAACATGCACTCCAGTTAAAATCAACCATTGCCATTTGAAAAAGCTTTCATTAAAATATTCCTTAGCCAAGGAGAAATATCTTCAAGAAATTATTAGAGAGTGTCCAGATCTAACCTATGTCTCACTTGATGGTTCTAAACACTTGACTGACAATCTAATCATTACTCTGGCCAAATGTTGCCCAAATCTGAGACATCTTGGAATTTCCTCCACTCCCTCCCAGAGCACTGAGGGGGAAACAACTTTTGGTGATGCTGCCTTGCTGGCTTTAGTTCAGTGCTCTCACAATTTGGAGGTGCTGCAATGTTTATACAACTGTAACATTACCTCCATTGGTGTAACAGCGCTGTTCCAATCATTAAGTACTACTCTGCGCTCTCTCACATCATTAAGTCTTTGTGTTGGTTTGGGTTATTCTTGTAACATTGCTACAGTTGTGTTACATGGATTTAAGTATTTGACAGAACGATCTAAACAACAACTTAAAGATGCTTCTGCAACTGCACGAGGGATAAGTTTTATAGTGCTGCATTTAGATCTTTTAAAAAAAAGATAGGTAATTTTGCAAGTAAGATGACTTTAATAGAGATGAATATTATCATTTACTGATATTTAGTTTTCTTTTTTCAAAGAGAAAAGATTTCACTGTTAATTTCTATTTAAGTTTTTTTTGTTCAATAAAAACTACTGAGAAGTAGGAGATTTTCCATAATTGTATTAAAACTTTTGTGATATTTTAATTCCTGTCTCATTGTCATTTGTGATATCAGAATTTAAATATTCCTGATACATACCTCTGCCAAAATCTCTTGGGGGGTATTGTTGGCTCCACAAATAACTTTTTTTTCATCCTTAGTGCCTCATACAGCCTAAGTCCCAACAATTCCTTGCAGTTGTTTTCCTTTCATTTCTTGTACCTGCCTCTCTTCCTTTTTTTTTTTTCGACGTGCTTTGTGACATGATAGTACCACACAAGTTAATATTCCACATAGTTAATATTCTTTAAACAATGATCATACATTCCTTAGTATTCTTTGAAATTAATTGAATAAATCACATAGAAGACATAACAAAAAGATGCGATTTAATGTCATAGACTTTCTAAGAATTTCAATTTATTTTGTTATAATAAATGTATATTTTTAAAAACATGTTTTGTTTAGAAACTTAAATTAATAACAAAGTTTTTATGTGCCAGCATGATTTCAATACAAATTTTAGTACTCCTGTCAATGCAGATAAAAATGTTTTTTTCCCCTGCATGCTTCAGTAGCTAGTTACAGGGGGATTGAAAAAGAATGCAGCAAATCATCTCACACTTATTAATTTTGTAAGCATTGTAATGGACTGAATTAGTGATCATTTGATACAGGAGTTGTAACTGGGTGTCAATTTTAACTTGTCTTTGTAGGAAAATCACTTATTTACTCTCAAAATGGAGACTTAGTGGTGGATTGGTAGAAGTGCAAAAGATATTGCTCGCTGTGCTTGACCTGCCAGGTCCCCTGACCTCATTGTGTGCAACTTTTTTTTTTCCTCTGGGGGTAAGTTTGTTCCAGCATGGCCAGTAAATATCAATGACATGAAAGATCCAATAATAGCTCTACAGTTAACACAGTGAACTTGGTCATCCTGAAGTCCGTTGGGGAGGAATTTTCGTATCAGCTTGATATCTGTGCCACTAGTGGTGGTCCCTTTGAGCATTTGTAAAGCATAAAATAAAAATTTGTATACAAATTTTATGCTATGAATCATTTGGTTTATTACAATTTTGAAATATATACTATACCAATGGTTTTGGCGCATTGTTTTAAACAACCCTGCATTTAAAATTACCGTATATTAACTAGCAATTTGATTATTCCAATTTCAGTATTTATTTACTTGTCTATGTATTGCCTATTATCTAGTCTAGTAGACAAATTGAGTTAATTGTCACAATATGAAAATGTTTTTTTCTTATTAGATTTTAAGATGGATCTACATTCCATACTAATGTAGGCTTACATAAATATAATTACTTCCTGTGTTAGCTTAAAAAAACAATAGTATCAACTGAGAAAGGCTATTTCAAATTTATTTCTTTTAACTTGGATCAAAGAAATGTCAAATATGTACAATGTCAATATGCTCAATTTGTCAACAAAAAAAAAAACACAACTTGTGTTTGATTGATGAAATGTATTACATTCAATTCATTAAAGGTTACAGTTAGTCTTTTCATGCACATTAAACTTGCATAGTCAACTATTGAGTCAGCATATTCAACTAAACACAAAATTACACATGTAAAATGGAAGAAATTAGTTTTAATGTTACTCTCTTTACTGTAATTATACAATAAAACAGGCTGCAATAACTTACATACATGACTGTTTCAACATTAGAATTACAACTCTTTGTGATGTCCACAAAAATGGCACAAATATTAACAAAGAATATTCACAAGTAAAATGTAATTGTCCACACTAACTTTTCTTCTTCAGGAAAGTGGTAAAGTTATAAAGCTTAATATAAAGATAAGTTTCCCATTATGAAAAAAAAAATATTCCTTAGCCAAGGAGAAATATCTTCAAGAAATTATTAGTGTCCAGATCTAACCTATGTCTCACTTGACTGACAATCTAATTACTCTGGCCAAATGTTGCCCAAATCTGAGACATCTTGGAATTTCCTCCATTCAGCATTGATATTGTGTTATTGAGTGGTGTGGGACAAAAGTTAACTGCTATAATGTGCTTGTACCTTAAAACAAGTCTTTTGATTTTTTTTAAAATACCAATATTTAATTTAAATTACATTGAAAACTGGTTGTTGTTTTTTTAATTAGGGAAAAATTGTAAGTTCAGATTTAGAGTTGTAGTTCTCTTTTATGAGGAAGGAGCTTACAATAAAATTATTTTTGTGTGTGAGTGGTAGCAGTAGTAATACATTTTAGAAAGGAACCTACAAAACAAAAGTTCACTAATGTTGAATGGGTTTATTTTATTTTTTGGTTATAAAGCATAACTGTTTGCCCTTTTGTGGAGGGAAAACTGAATCTTAAAGTTGTCTGGGGAGAATCTCATAAAATGAGAACAAGTCTTCCAATTGCTTAATGAACAACTAGAAATAGAAAAAGAAATGACACATTAGTGCAATAGAACTAATTTTGATATAATAAAGTATTTTAGTTTTTAAAGACATAATTCAAATAAAATTCTCAGCAAATGCCTATACCCAATTCATAATTTGACCAAAAAAAAAAATAATAACTGGAATTCTTTTCTAAGGAAAGGTAAGGTAACATTCATAATCATTTGCCTAAGAATGTACAGATAACAGCAACAAGGGTGAGGTACATTTCAGTATTGCATCACATAACTTCAATAAGAGCACAAACAGCATTAGTTGCACAACAGCAGAATGAATGACAAGTTTGATCTAGAATTTCATTCCATTTCACTGATCTTTATAGATCAAAATTAGATAGATATATATGTATATACACAAACATACAACAAACTTATGCCCTGAAACATTTTGAATGACAATTGAAGAAAGAACCACACAACAATACAAATAGTGACATTTACATGGAATAATTGTAACTTTAAGGGATGAGAATAATTATGTGCATGTTAGATTCAGTTTATGTGATGTAAAAAAAAAAAAGAGTTGATGAAATGGCTTAGAACAAAGTTTGACTTTAAAAAGTTTTATAATAAAAGAAGAATTCTAAAAAGTTTTAAACTAAAACTTTTGTAGAATAATTTCTCAACAAGATCCAAATTTTATTAATTTAAAAACAAATGCTATTAAAATAGATTTTAGATAGAACAAAATTTAAAGCTACTGAATGTGAGTTTTGGAATGTTATCTTTTTTTTCTTTTTATGTAGCTTTTTAGAACAATTTTAAATGTAACAAATTATTCTTTTGAAAAAAAAAAATTAGCACAAAATGTAATTAAAATAAAATTATATCCTTTTTTTTTTTTTTTGTGAACAAATAGACAAGTTTAGTTAATACCGGTATGCACATGTATGACCAATGTTTACACTTTTGGAATAAAGAAATATTCTGCAGCCTTCTAAAAAAAATTTGTGTGGAGAATATTATGTCAAAATGATTTTAGTCCTAAAGCTACCTTGTCAATTAAAAATAAACAACTTCCTTTTTGTGAGCCCCCAAAATCGAAATACTTAATGACATACATATAAATAATTAAATAACGGAAGCATTTTAAAAAGTGAATCCATTTTTATGCATGCTAAATATTATTTAGAATACAACAAATTAAAAACAAAAAATGAGGCCTAGCAAAATGAAGAGAAAGCGCTACAATTACCAACTTCTTTTCACAGAAGTAGCAACATTGTTGCTAATGTAGCATTGAAATGATGTCTAATAATAAAATAATATCTTTTGTTTACACAGCAACCAAACAATGGTTTTAGAATAAGATATTAGCCCAATGAGAAAAAAAAAATCCATTAGCAACTTAGATTGCTAGCTTTTGTTTTATTCTGGTGGATAGACATTGACCATTTTTCAACTTTAGATCATGATACAGCCTAAACAACGAAATTGAAAGGCATTCTTTTGCTCTGATTAAATGAGAATAGTTGGGTAATCAACATGATCCATGCTAATCTCTGTTTTACAATTGTATTGCCAGTAACATAAATGAGTAAATGCCACTTAGTTTACTATTAGTTGTACATAAAACCACTCACAAGATTAAAGTCTAAAAAAATAAGGAAAAATTAAAAAAAAAAAAAGTTATAAAAATTCATCATAAAATGTCCTAATTCATTGGTATTCTTAAAGTCTTTTCTTTGATCTCTAGCCTGAGGTTCCATGAGGATTACTCAAGAAGTAGCAATAGCATTTGATAAAAAAAATAAATAAAAACAATTTTTATACACAAAGTACTTAAATCCATAATTAAAAAAAAAAACATTAAATCAAATGAATGATAAATAATATACATCAGTAGAAGATATTTGTTTCAAATGTGTAACTTGATTTCTAGGGAAGATCAATCACAAGATCGGAAATACTATCATTATCATCACTTTCATTAGTCACTAAAGACATGGCTGCTTCTGAACCACTATTTACTGCAGTTAGAGTCTTAGAAACTGCACCTTTCGCTTGACTCAATCTGGCCCGATACCTGGCTTTAGTGCGAGTTACATTTCCCTTAGAGGATTCACCATTTTTGACAGGAGCTTGCATTGGTGGTAAATGATCAAACGTGGCTATAGTGTTAACATCAGCATTGCAAAACTTGGTATTTGTCTGAAGTAGCTTTTCATTACCAGTACTCTTTGTTTTAGCTCCAGTGGCTCTACCAGCCTGAACCTTAACATTGGATTTACTCTCAGTGTCATTGCTGTCTTCTTTGTCATCCTGTATCTTAGGGGTTGAGTCTTTCACAGGTTCATCCTTTCCCATTTCTGCTGCATCACTTTCATTTGAATTGGAGTCTGCTTCTGATCTTGCCCCATTGGTGCCAGTTATCTCTGTGCGCTCTGCAGAGCCTTCTATGATATCGGTATGGTCACAGCAAATGTCCAATCCATCCACTTTGAATATGTTCCCTATTAAGTGTGCATTGCAGTAAGAGTTAGGACATTCAACACACTTTACTGAAGCCATTTTGCCACATTCATCACAATGGTGCCACGGGCATAACCATTTTCCTAAAGATACAATTAAAATGTATAAAAGTTAGTCAGCTAAGTTGAATATGTTATGAAACACAATTGTAACAATTAAATATTACAAAAATGATTGACAACTTTATAAGAAAAAAGAATGAAACAAAAAGGTAATTATCACAGCTACAGCTTTGATGTTAACAAAATAAGCAATAATTTGAAGAATAATGTTTTTTTTCATTTCACAAGCTATAATTATTAATACCTGATGGAGGTTTGGTGAGCTTGAGACACTGAAGGTGATACACCTTGGGGCAGTTACCCTTATCACACATGACAAGTTCTCCACCTTCACCACAACGGAAGCAATCATCATCATGCTCCTTACGAGGATCCAACTTTTTCTTTCTGCGTTTCTTTTTAAGTTCTTTGGCCTTCTTCTCATTAGCAGTTGCTGCTGCAGTCTGAATTAAAAAAAAAAAAAAGTAACATACTTTGACATAATTTTTTTATTGAAATTTTATGTATGAATCCGTTGGAAACAATATTATTTAAGTACCTTGGGTCTTACACCTAAAAATCCACTGCAATTATCAGATCCGCATGCACAGGCTTTCTTTTCATTTCCCAAACATTCCAGATTGTAGTTGAATGTTAACTCAGAGCCTAATCAGGAAAAAAAAATGCTACACATTATTTTTCTTAAAAAGAACAAAGAGAAAAAAATTAAACAAGATTTATTATTACTACCGGTACTTGACAATATATCTACAGAGTTGCTACAGTAATTGCTTAAATTACAGGTTAGGATATAAAATTCTGGTGTACTCTAAGTATTTTACCAAGCTTTATATTAAAAAGTGCAAAACAATTATAATGCACATTTTAAAAAACATCCCAGCTTAACACTGTTTCATTTGTACACCAGATACACCACAAAGCTAGCCATTTACAATTGTTCAACATGTATGAAAATCTTCAATAACATTACATTGCTACATCCCTTTCTTCTGATACGTTTTTAGTGGCAGATCACTCCTTATAGGTGGAGAAACTGCTCTACAGTTGCTTGACCATGTGAAAGAAAGAGAATATCTTTAACAACTTTCCAAAGCCTCTAGAATTTCACTATTATTCAACTGAGACAAATGAAAGCCCATTAGTCTTCCAAAATAAAAATAAATAACCCAGGTGTAGATCTAGATTTCTTAACCTAGCTTTAAACTTTAATGGCGTTTATTTTATTTTTAAGTGATTAAAAATATTCTAATATTAAAATTCCAGGTTTTATTTTTCTTTAAAAGGAAAAATGTCTTTCCCATGGTTTCTAGGATTATTTTGGCTTGATAAAGCACAAAAGAATTACTGGTAAGTATAAAAAAAATTTAAAAAAATGAGATGGTGTGTAAAATAGGTACTGTGCAAAAGTGTGAAACCAACCTTTAGGAATATCACAAAGTGCAAAAAGTCCAACTCTAATATCTCCATTTACAGTCCATTTTTGGGTTTCTAGATTGGGGCAACAACTATGGTTCATGAAGCGTGAAAAGTTGCCCTTTGGACCAGCATCAATTATTCTAGGAGATAAAGAGCATTATTTAAAAAAAATGCTTAAGTTAAAAAAAAAAAAAGGTTTTAGTTATACAAGTACAAAAGCATTACCTATTTTTGTCCATTGTAAGCATGTAAAAATTAGTTATATTATCTTCATGTGCTTGTTCTATTCTTCTCTTGCACTCTTCTTCATCAATAAGATCTCCAACATATTCTAATACAAACTGTCCCTACAGAAACAATAAAGCAATTAGAATCAAGAAGTTTGTTCTCTCATCTCAAAACAAAAAATAGTTCAGAATCAAGCATCAATATATATATTTTAAAAAATGTTAAGCCATCAGCACCAAGAAAAAATTTTTTTTTAGGATAAAAAGAATGGACTTGACTAGTTGACACTACAAACTGCAATAGAGGAAGGGAAGAGAACCTATCAAAGCTGTCACCAAAAATCTAACAAATGAAATTTATCACAGTCAAGATATTTAGAAAAAAAATCAATATGTAAACCAATACTTTATGGTCTGTATCAAGACTTGATAAACCAAAGACAGCCTTAATCCCAACTCTCTAGAACTAACAAAAAATCAATGTCTTGAATACAACAACAGTTGGTAAAGCCAGACAAGGTATGATGAGATTGGAATGATTGGGCCATACCTTTAAGTAAATATAGGGCTAATAAGAATTACAGTAAATTTAACTGCACTTAGAACACAAACCTGACTCAACATAATTGAAATTTAAAATACAATAAGTACCTTTTTAATATCTTCTAAACATCTTAGACCCCATCCACGACTTTCACTTTTAAATGGTTCACATTCTGGGTATTGTCGCTTCTGAAATCGTTGATTATGGCACTTTTCTCCTGCAGGACAAACAGTTGGATGGCACTCGTACATCATCATTCTGTTTAGGCAGTCTGTGGTACATGCATCCTCTTGATCTGGCTTGCATTCACACCGTGGAATCTCTGAAAGTTCTGCTTTGCAAATCTGGACATTTCCTATAGGTACATTACTCTGTACAAAAAAAAAATATAAAACACATAATCAATAAAATAAACTATTCTTAAATAAAAGATGTCCTCAACAATGTGAGGAAAAAATAGTTAAATTTTCAAGAGTTTGTTCCATTATTTGTCAAAATTAGTGTATTTTTAGTACAGTCTCTAGTTAAATATCTCAATATAATATAGAGGTTATTTTTTAAGAGTTGCATGATGCACTAAAAAAAGAAGCCAACACAACATTAACTACTCTTTTTTTTTTTTACATTAATAATTAAATAAAAAGAAAAAAAAAACCTTTATAAATTTATAAGGTGCAGGCTTTTTGTCGCTACGCTCCTGTTCTTGTTCAACTTTTTTAGCTTTAGCTGCAGTCCACAACTTGAAGGCTTCTGTTGCTTCATTCACACCTTTCATGTAAATTTTGAACAATCCCCTTGAAGAACCTTCTTTACTGCCCTTATCTCCTTCCTGGAACAAAAATACCCTGGGGAAAAACAGATTAGATAGTCTATAAAAATTTAACTTAATACAATATGGATGTGCATATAATTATTAAGTAAAACAAAGTGATAATAGATGGGCATGTAATGAAGCACAACCTGTATTATTTTTACAAAAGTGTTAAGTGATACTTACACTAATACTACTATCAACAAAAATACATTGCAGTAAAAATTCTAGTTTAAACAGTTATAACACTCTAAATAATAACACTAATATTATAAATGTGAATTATCTAACTAATAACATTAATATTACTACTGCCTACAACTCACCTTCCTCTGTGAATCCAATAATAGTCATGAGATCCAAAAAATCTAACAGGAAACTCCCCAACTTGATGTGCTTTTTCTTGAATGTTTAAAGGAACATGTCTTGGGTGACAGATTTCTCCTGGCCACCATCTGCCAGTAAGAATGGTTTTTATTTCAAGATTATCGTAAAACAATACTACTAAGATGTTTTATTTTTTTAAATATACCCCTAACAATGAGCAAGTAAACATTATCATGTACCAAGAGAAGAACTAAATATCACCTGTAGTTCCCAACTTTGATCCAAACAATGTTTCCATATAGAGGCTTTCTCCCAGCTGCACAGTCCATACAGAACCAGGCCTCTTCTGGAGTTTTCTCAACCTTCACACACTCTGCATGGAAGGCAGCAGGGCATGTCTCACAGCAAAGTAATGTTCCTCCTAAATCCAAATCATGAACAAATGATTATTTAGAAGCAATAGAATTTTGTATTTTCCCATAATTATTATATTGGAAAAGTTTAAATTTTTGAACTTTTCTTAAAAAAATACGAAGGAAAAAATATACAAATGTAACTGCCTACATAATAAATATAGCTTTACAGTAAACAACAGCTTTTTATTTAACTCTTTCAGTGCGTATTGTTTCGATAGAAAATTATTTTTTTTCGAACAAAAGAAAATGTGCAATGTTGTAGAGTTACAAAAAATAAAAACGTTTTTATTTTATTAAATAATTTAACATAATTGATTTTATAGGAAAATAAATAGGCTTCAAAGGTGTAATAAATGAATTAAATTATGAAGAAAATATTTTTTTCATTAAGTGTCAATTGAGTATAGATAAAGATATTATAAAAATATAAATGATTCATACAAAATTGATATACTGAAAGGTTCAACCTTTTAATTCTATATTTAATCCATAAATAATGAAAATCACAAAACTTAACACATTTCGTCACTTTATAAATTTCATAAAAGATGAACAAATACACTAAGATAGTGTAAACCTCTATCACAGACTTGCCTACCCCCAAGACCCAGAATGTGGAACATTCAGGTTGAAAATGTGGAATTTTGGGCCTTAATGTGGAACATACACGCGTTTACATTTGTCAGTCATACTGTACGCAATATAAATAAAACTTCAATTATATTACTTTAATAACAATACTAGTTTGCTTCTTATAAATTAGATGTAAATACTATAATATAATTAAAAATAAGAAAACCTTTAATTCATAATTATGTCCTTTGTTTGAAATCAATAGTTCTAACTCCTATATGATGAATTCTAAAAAAAAAATGTATTCTAAAAAAATGTATTCTATTGACCTAGACTCAAATGTTACTATTTTTATTTGTTACTACTAAATCTAAATCTAATGACTAGATTATTCTAGATCTACTTGATTATCTATCCATTTCTATGGCTCTACTCTAGTCACTCTAGAAGTTGTCTCTGGTTTAGATCTAAAATAATTTAAGAGTCTGTCTACTAGCCTAGGACTAGACCTACATCTAATAAGTCTTCTGTCTAAGAACACAGATTATAATATTTATATTATAGATCTAAATATTTATGTCTAGATCTATGGACTTATTGAGAATTGAATAATTTATTACATAATGATACATAGAAATCTAGAGATCTATCACCTGAAGTCTATTTCTGTAGATAGATCTAGATTTAGAGTTGAGTTAGTGTTACTGTTAGAATAGATCAAGACTCAAGATCTAGTCTAGACTAGTAGAGCCTTTGTCGGGAAAAGAAAGGGATTTGAATGGAACATTTGGCTTATTAGCATTTACTAGTCTAGATTCTAAGAATAGATCTAGTTAGTATCTAGACCTAAAGCCTAGAGTACTAGATCTATGTCTAGATCTAGCTCAACTATATCTTCCTAAATTTAGGACACACCGGGTCCAGGAGGAGATGAAATGTAAACAATAAACACAGACCTATATATATTTTATTTTGCATTCAGTATTTTCATTTCGCACTATTAATAAATAATGAAAAATCTGAGATTATTTATTTTTTTTTGTCGGAATTCAGACTTGGCGGAACAAAAAATCGTGAATGTGGAACATGTGTGTTTTTTGGATGCTTTTGCGGGACAGTTCCGCATAATGCAGGACTGTAGGCATGTCTGCTAACACAATGTTATCTTTTTTATTTAAAAAAAAATGTGATGGGCTTGCATTCAACTTACAACCAAAATAAAGAGAATTCTCTCTCACATCAGGGAAAAAAAAAGAAATAAAAAGGTAAACACCATAAAGTTGAAAACTATTGCATGATACTACATTTTGGTAATGTTTTAAAAAAATTGTATTTTCAAATATATGTAAATTTTATTTTTTTATAAAGAGCAGGCATTTTAATGGACCACCTGTAACCTTTGCACCTATCTCAAGCTAGATACAGTTTAATGAACTAATCAATTTAAAAATCACAAATGTTGAAAACCTCAAAAAAAAAAAAAAAAAAAAAGAAAAGGTGGGTTGTGAGACCAAATATTATTAATTAATATTTTTATTACTAAGTCTTGAAAAGCACTAATCTAATTCTAAAATAATAGAAATATTTGAACAAAGAGTTGACTAATGTCTAGTCTCACCTTTACTACAACTAAAGCACCAAGTTATATTCAGACGAGAATGACAGCTTAGGGACCTGTTGGGCTGAAAATGATCACTACACAACATGTAGGTCCCAGCAAGGTTCTGGCTGCCAGCAGCTATACAGAAATCCCCAACATGGTAGGCTGTAGGACAACGTATGCACCTAAAAAATCGACCTACGAGACAAAAACAATACACAAATTAAACATATATATTTTAGTTTAACATATTTTACCAAAAAATTTAAAAAAAAAAACAACACCAAGCTTATATTAAGCGTATTTGCATCAATTAGTTTTGGATCAGTCATGTAATTAAATTTTTAATAGATCTAGACAATAAAAAAAAACATATTTTAAAAAAAGGGAAAGAACTGAATTCAAACTAAGACTAAAACTAAAACTGCTTTATTGATCCTTTTGGAAATTTGTTGATTACAAGGACTCTTTTCTCATATAAAGACAACACAACAGAAACATACACATAAATACAACAGACACAACATAAAAAGTTCATTCAGCGACTACACACAGCCATCTTGGTCCTTTTCATGTTTCCTGATAAACGAGTGGAGTTGATATAGTCTGACCGAGTGAGGTACGAACGAGTTTTTGTACCGCTCTGTTCTTGTTTTCATTGACAGTAGTCACCCACTTCGCGACGACCTGACGTAGTTCTGATGGAGCGGGTGGCCATTGTCTTCCAAGATTTTTTCGATTTTCCGTACACACTTTTGTTCAAAAAGTTCCTTTAAGTGTGTTAATGATGTGAGTGTAATTTTTGATGCCCTTTTTATGATGGTTTATGATAGTTTCTAGGTGGCGCAACAGGGTAGATGAAGCGTTGACTTGCCAACAACTTATTCCGTATGTTAGCAGATTTTGTATAGTCGCGCCATAAAAAGTATTTAGGATCTTCTTGTTCAGTTTAAAGCTACTGAGTTTGTATAGCAAAAAAAAGTCCCTGGCCTGTTTTTTTTTGTCAGAGTTCCAAGATGGTCTTCCCATGAGAGATTGTTATTTATGATATTTATATGCCTTCACTTGTTCTATAGATGTAGTGTTTATTTGCAGTTCATGTTTAGTTTGTTTTTTATTTCTGAAATCTATAATAAGTTCTTTAGTTTTTGTGACATTCAGTTCTAGAAAATTGTCAGTGCACCAGTTTGTAAACTCTTCGATACTGAGTTTCGTCTTCTGAAATAAGACCGAGTATGGCAGTATCATCAGCGAATTTAATGAGTTTGACTGAGTCATAGATGCCTTCAGAGGCCAACATGGTTACTTCTCTACTAGTGGAGAGCTTATGAACATGAAAGATTATGAAGTTATCTATTATTTCTATAATCTCGACTGATTTTTCAGGTTTGTGTTCACTAAGGCTCAGATGATGACCTATAAAGGGGATTAATTCAGTTTATACCACCACATCAGTCAATGGCAATTTCTTTCCCTTGTTCAAGATACCAAACAAAATAATTTTATTACTAATAGTTAATTAACTAATTGGTTGAATTTTTTGATTCAATTGTTTAAATTGATTCTTTTGCTGTGAGATAAAAGAAAAATTTACCAGACAGACAGAATAGGTTGATAGCTTTGTAAAAATTACTTGACACTGCTACTCAATTATATAAATGTATGAAAGACAAACCTTTGATAGATTTTGGATTTTTTACATTATCTACAGCACATGTGGCACATGTATGTAAAGGACAAACAAAGCCTTTATTTTCCCAGCGAGTCAAACGGTACTTTCTTATACAATCTTCATGGTAATATTTATTACACATATTAACTGAACACTTGACAGTTTCCATATCTTTATTCTTGCAGGAAAAACAAGCATGTATACCTGAAAGTAAGGAAGTTCTTTAAAAATAATGTATTCAATTGGATTATTTCTGATAATTTCATTCTTTATTGAAAGTGAACACATTAAATAGTGTTTAAAGTCAAATACAATTTTATCTCGACTCTTATTAAAAACAATATTAAAATTACTTTAGAATACACAAAAAAAAATTAATTAAAAAGCTAAAATATTTGTACTGGACTCTAGATGTTTAGTTATTTATGAAATACAAATTTACCAGTAGTGCATTCAGTGCAGACATACTGATTCATGGCTTGAGCATCAACATTGACACAAGCTGGATGAAAGTGTTGCCCACATGTTTTACTGCATTCAATGACATCACCATTTTTCTCACAGATAGCACAGATCTTGTCTTTGTCTATCTTACAAGTTGTGTTCAGTTTAAAAATCTCCAGTTCATATGGCTCATTTTCACGCAACCCTTTGCCTTTGCTCTAGAGACAATTTTAAGAAATATAACAAAAAAAAATAATCATGACTTCATATGAAGAAAAAATGCAGTGCTCTTGTTTTCTTTTCTGATTTGACTCTGATAGCTTGTGTACAAACAAATGTTGACATGTCCTGCTTATTATTACACCATTATCTAAAGGATTTTTGTCCAGATTTGAATGAGATGGGTTGGACTTCAAAAAGAAAATGTCTTACAGTACTTAACAAAAAACAGTTAATTGGTAAAAAAAAAAAAAAAAAAAAAAGGGGGGGGGGGGAAAATTAAAGAAAAATGAAAGACACTAATTTTAATTTTGAACAAATCGTTACACATTTAGTTCAATTTAGTGGTTAGAGAAAACAAAGCTTGATTTTGTATAGCTGTATTTAACATCTAACTTTAACAATAGTACAATAGTTCAAATATACCGCACTTGTATAGTTTTACTTTAAAGGTCATAATACCTCAGTACTTGAATCTGATTCCTGACTGGCTTTTCGTGCTGACAGAGCAGATGCTGCAACTTTAGAACACATAGTTTCCTCATCTGGAGCATCTTCCATTTCAGGAGTTGAAGGTCTTGGTGATGACGATGTTGCTATTGCTGGTTCTGATTGAAGTGAACTTTTTGAAGGACGACCTCTTTTCCTAGGGGGACCAGGACTTGCCTAAAACATAAAAAAAAAAAAAAAAGTAAAGTACCTCTTTTTATATGACAATGACCAACCACCTTTACTTTCCCCAACTCTTGTCAGGTACCCATTAGAGTTGGGAAGATTCAAAGGCATCGTACAACTCCAGAAATTTAAAATCCCAGTCTCCATCTAGATTTGAATCTGAGACACATTGGTCAGGAAGCCAAAGCTTCACCACTCATCCACCAGGCCCCCAGCAAACATAAACACCATTCTTATAATACAAGTTCAAGCATGGTAACAGTTCATACAACAACTATTTATTTCACCTTCACCTATCCCTTAGTGTCTTGGAACATTAGGGCACACAAGTTTTGTCAACTGTCTTTCTCCATTCCTATTTGTCTTGGAAAGAACTTCTTTCAATTGGCAGGCCTGTCCATTCTTTTATTTAAATACTCAATATTTAAAGATGGCCCATAATTCTCATTATAAAAAAATGACTAACACAACAACAAAAAAACAACAAGAAAGCACCACATACATTATTTTTGACAGGTTGTTCAGAGAGAAGAGATGCTTTAGCTGCACTCTCAGCAGTCAGTAATTTTATTAGCTTTGATGGGGTTCGAGTTCTTTTTAAACCACCTGAGATATCAGAATAAAAAAAATGTAAGAAAATATTGATTACAAATATAATAACTAAAAAAAAAATATAAAAAATAAACTCAATATTCAATCTAATAGTTTTTCCAAGTCATTTGTTTTTCTCACCTTGATCTGAAGGTGTGGCAGGAGTTGAAGGCATGGAAGCCTGAGGTAAAGGAGATGGGACTGCAAGTTTTGGTGATTTTCTTTTCTCCTTTTCCCACTGCTGTCTTAAATATTCAAACACAAAAGCTGTATCCCATTCAGGATGTTTCTCTATCACTGTACTTCTGTGCTTGGCATAATAAGTATCAAAAGAAAATTCTGCTTTTACAGGTGTGCTTTTCGGAGGGAACTTGACTTCCAGCTTTCTTCTTTTGTTTTTATTCAGCAGCGGAGATGAATCTACTCCTTCTGAGGATGTTCTCTTGCGCTTGGCGGGTTTGGATTCCTTTACTGTATTTTTCAACTCCTTTTTATTGAGCTGATCTTTTTTCAGGTCATCCATGAACACGTATTCAAAAGTGTATTGCAATTTTCTTTCAGCTTTTGATAAAGGCATAGCACCTTCAGCCTCATCAACAGCAATATTCCAAGCATGCCGTCTAGTAATGTTTATTTTAAAAGGATTGTAAGCACTTCTACCCTTTTTGCACTGCTGCTCCAGCTGGGCCTGATTTAAAAATTTCAACTTTCCTTCAAACAACATAAGAGAGGGTTCATTAACCCAACCCCTTTCAACTTCATTGCCAAAAAACTGGACATGATATGACCGGATTATTCTGACATCTCCTAGTAAAAGAAATAATCAAAGAAAATGATTAATGAAAAAATACAGCTCTACTTGATAGAAGTCAAAAATAGATCACTTTAAGAATTATGTTTAATTTTTTTTTGTTTACCATTTCAAAATATTACCAAATGAAATTAATTTAATGGCAACAAAATAACTTTGTAAGAAATAAAAAAAAAAAAAATACAGAAAGAAGACATATTATATATCTTTAATTTCAGAGAGATAAATTTATGTTTCTATCAAATAACTATTTATAAATTAATGTCAGGTAATTTAAGACAGTAATACCAAAAAAATTACCTTTAATCCGAGTAAACATTTTAGAGAAAGGACATTTTGCAACCATGCAAGGCCAATATGGGTGTCCACTGACTTTTGCCCACAGCATATCACCTTCTGTGTACAAAGGAGGATGTTGTAGATCATATGTAGAAGAGTCCATTGCCTTAAGTTTCTCCAACTGAGGTCCTGTTGGAACCTCTGCTGGCATGATTAGCACACACCGAGGAGTGTGGCCTTTGCTACTTGATTCTATTTTAATTTCTACTGGTGTTTCGGCTTTCAACTCTTGTGAAGCTATTGCCTTATCATCAACTGGTGGTGCCACATTGTTGTTTAGAGATTGCACATTGACTGGACCTTCAACTTTGTTGTCTGATAAACATATTTTGGATGCTCTCTTTTTCTTTTCTAAAGGGCTTTCTCTCTTTTTTTTGGTCTTGTCTTCAGAAAGTAAATAACTGCTTGCTTGGTCTTTAGGAGTGAGAACATTATTCTCAGATGCAGGAGGCATTAAGAGAGATTGTGTCAAAGAGGTAACATTGGAGTCTTTATTGGAAGCTACATCTTCCGACTTTAGTTGCTTAGTGGATAAATCAGATGCACCTGAGATTTCAGCTTTAACTACATTTGATGTGATTTCTTGTTTTGATTTAGCAGAATCAGCTTTTTTCTGACCTCTCTTTTTTTGTAGGGGTACCTGTGCTTTCGGACTGCTTTCAGTGGATTTTACATTTTCATTTACACTGGGATCTTCAACAGCAGAGGAAACATTGTGTGTTGCTTCTTTAATATCACATTCAGCAAACTCTGAAATACCATCAGTTAAAATCTTCACTATCTTAGAAGTTCCTTCTACATGCAAAACAGCTGCTTCCTCTCTGGGTTTTGACTCAATACTCAGTTTTGCACTGGATTTGCTTTGAGCTGTTCGAAAGTTACGACCCATTGTTGGTAACTGAGGCAGACGATGACATCCTGCAGTAGCTGGAGATGAGTTGACAGTAGGAAATCCCTGATCATGCTCCATTATTTTTTTGCCATTGATGTATTTTAATCCCTGTGAAAAAAAAAACAAACAAAAAAAAATAAAGTTATTTTTATTAACTCCTGATAAACTAGCTATTTTTTACTCAGATGGAAAGAATCACTATTCGTTTAAATATCAATAACTGAGGAGAAGCATTACATAACATGAAGATTTAATGTAAATAGAATCTTAAGTGAAATTTGCCTGGACACAGTGTTTGTCAACCTTGTACTGGTGGCATCCCCCCCCTTAATAAACAATTTTCACTTGTGCCTCCCTTAGCCAGATTGGGACCTGGAGGAACAATGTAGGCTCCCACAGTGCTGTCCAAGAAGGCTTTAATAATGTAATGAACAAGAAATCTTAAAGACACAATTTTCTAGTTTAATATTTTTGCATTAATATTTAAAATTTGTAGAGAGTCCAGAGTTGTTGTTTTTTTCTATTATAATAGAAAACAACAACTCTGAAAGTGAAGTTAAAAACACTTGTAGAAGAAATGATCTTTCTACTTTGAAGTATTTTAGTAACCAAAAAAAGAACAAAATTTAAAGGGATCATGACTTATGACCTGCGTAAAAGTAGATCTATTTACTAGATTCTATCTCAGTAATATACAATCTAAAGTATGATAATTATAGTAAATAATTATGGGCTTTGGGATCAAATATAATGTGATTATGTCTAAGGTTTAACAGTTGAAGATTAAGTTGAAGCTATTCAATAAAAAGATTGATATCCAGATTTTACTTGTATCTACAAATTAAATGACAGTTTGTTACTAACGAAATTTAATTAAAATAAAAGCTCCTGCTAAATCCAGTTTGCTCTAACTGGGCAAGCAGTCTCTGATGCCTTGAAAGGTTGAGGAACAGACATTTAATACCCTTGCCAAGAAAAGCCCTTAGAACTCAAACAGGTGATGAAAAACTATAGTTTAGTTACTAAATAAATACTGGGGAACAACAACTTTGTGAAGTTTGTCTGAATCAAGAAGGGATATTGCAATATATATCATTAAAAATAAAATATAGAATCTGTATGCAGATTGCAATTTTTACTGGGTCTGCATAGCCACATCAGTACTGCTACTGCACTCATCCTTAATCTTCAGAATTAAAAAAAAACAGGCTAAATCGCCTTCATATACTATTAGATGTCTTAGGCTTACTAATTTAATAATTTTAAAGATTATTTAGATTTAAAGATTTTGTGAACAGTTCTCTTAACTCTTAAATTAATTATAATATATATGTTATTTATTATAGTTATTATAGTTATACATTAATTAAGCTACAAGTACATCCTACAGGTAACAGTATACTATGACTCAGTGGCGTCACTAGAGGGGCGAAGGGGGTGCGGGCCGCATCGGTGACACCAGTTTGGAGGTGACACCCAAATGGTAAAATAATGCACTTTTGAAAAAAAAAACAACTTAAAATGTTTCGGTTAAAAAATAAAAAAAGTATTACATTTTTTAAATAAAATTATAAGAAAATCACGAGAAGACTGAAGAACCTTTAAATCAGGCTTTAAGATTTGGAAAACTTTGGCACTTGGATTTAGGCTACAAAAAAATGGCAAGGAAGTCATTGCTATGTTCAACGTAAATAAAAGAAGAAAGAAGAACATCTTGCACAGACTGCTTGATATCACAATATTTCTGCAAAAATTGCAACGCAGTGATGTACTTTCAAATGTTACTTTCCAGCCTTGTATTAAAATTTTAGAGTTTATAAATGTTATAACGGACTCCGTAAAGAGATAAATGCTACAAAGTACTGTGATATCTTGTATCATGGAACACCTAACATAGATCTCTGAAGTTATAAGAAATGTTTTAGGACTTTTCTCTTCAAAGAGAACCAAAGCTGATGGTACCAGTTCTGAAATCTTTAAATGCCTGGAATGGGATGATCCTGACTTATTGATGTGTTAAGCTCCGGGATATGATAATGCAGCTACAATATCTGAAATTCATGAAGGAGAGCAGGCAATAGAGAAAAAAAAAAAAAAAGAAACGCAATTTTAATGGATAAGTACATTGTTCATTTAAACCAGTGATGCCCAACATAAATCGACCTGCGGGCCATTTTAATTTCCGACACTGGTGTTGCGGGCCACATAAGGGAAAGGTACAGAAAACGAATCGAAATTGATCTGAATCTATTTGATTAGAAACCCGTGGATCTAGCACTTACATTCATTGATGGGATAGTATTGTCTTTTTTTTTTCATGCTTCGGATCATTTCTCTACTAAAAATATGAGCGACAGTGTAGCTAGCTTTACCAACGACTCATATTCTTGACTCTTTTTGGTAAATAACATTAATCTTCCAATCTCTAGATGTAGTTTTAAACAATCTTTTGATTCCAATGACGTCAAATTTGTTTTATAATGGCGTTTCTTTACTTTATTTACAACTCAAATATATTGGCTTATTATCATGTTCTGCCAAAAAGTAAAGGTCCTTTCTGTTTTTATAAATTCTACATTACGAGTCCAATCTCATAAACGCACAAATGTTAGTCATGGTACCAATCAATCGGAGAAACATTGAGGGCCCTAACGTAGGGAAAGAGACATTTTTCAACCTTTTCTTTAGGGGGGTGGGTTAGCTGATTTTTCTACAATTTGTGCCGACATTTCGGCGGGCCGGATGGAACCACGTCGATCCGGCCCGCGGACCGTATTTTGGGCATCACTGATTTAAACCATGGAACTATACTAGACTATGTGGTCAAATATATTTCCTGAATGACATTTTATGCAGTTTCAAAAAACATTTTATCTTCTTTCATCGCCGCTTAAACAAAATAAAAATTTAAGAAGGTATATCTCTGGATGCGAACTGACTTATAAATTCAAGTAGATAACAAGAGGTTAATGCTGGAGTGCATTGATCCGTTTTATACTGAGCCAGACGACAAGATATTTTAACAGAAATACCAAAACTAGAAGACATTTTCAGGCAGCAAAGGTTAATTTTAAAGAAGTGAGATCTGGGAAGTATTTGCATTTTACAATTGAAATGCAATACTGATGGGATTTAGGAACCTTTACAGCCCTTTCATTTAGCCTTCAACAGCTTCTTGTCAAATGCATTTCAACTAAGTGTCTTTTCAAAGAAGCTTTTCAAAACTAAAGTTAATAAAGAACTTTTGAGACATGAATTTTAAATCGGGCAACTGTCCATTGAAAATGAAATCCGCAAAAGTTTTCAAGATTTAAATCCTGAAAAGTTCTTACATACACGGTTTTAAATGCTAAGGTTAATAATAATAATAATTGTTATAATTATTTTGCATTGATTAATAAATTAGTCGTCAGTACAAAACTAGCACTATAATGTTTAACTGTTTCTGTTAGGAGCTCTTTAAAGTCTACTAAGGCAAGCATGTTCAGTTGATGTTAGATATTTTTCAAATTTAAAATCTTACATTTTAATCTATGCAATAACTAATATGATAAAGTGTCGGAAGCAACGAAATTTTAATAAATCGACACACTTTTCAACGTTCAGTAACAACTATCAACGAATGTATGTAGTTAGCTCACTGTATTGTGGCGCAACAAAAAGAACGAAACAATTTAAAGTTTTTATTGGGAAGATTTGAGGGGAAAGCAGAGGGGGTGGGGTGACACCCTACACTTACCACACAAGGTGACACCCACCCTAGTGACGCCACTGCTTTGACACTTCTTATCATCTTATGTCTATTCATAAAAACGGTCTTGATCTATATATTATATATAGATCTATACTCTATAGAATCTATAATATAATATCTAAAATGGCAATTAAAGTCTAAATTACTCTAAAAAATGTTAAATAAAAATAGACTGAGTCTCTAGAGAGTTATGTTAAATACTTTTAGATCTAGAAATCTAGATCTATATTATATTATATTATATAAATTATAACTGTATTTAAATTTAAATATATTAGATCTATATTATATATTATTATATATTATATATATATATACTATATAGAATAGATCTAAAAATGTTACTACAAAAACAAATGTTACAACACTCAATACAGTAAGATTCAGTCTGAGTCTGATTCTTGTAATCTTGGTGACTGTCAGTTGTCTTGCACTCACTCTAAGTCTAGAGATAGATCTAGAATCTAGATGATGAGATCTAATTCTAGATCTAGATTTAGATCTACTATCTAGAGTAGAGTAGTTAGAGTAGTGTCTTAGACTAGTCTTCTTCTTCTTGAAACTGTCAGGTAGAGTTGAGCATTCGGCTCTTGGAACTCCAGGCCAGCAAAAGTGAACAAGAGCTCCCTTTTACCAGCCTGAATGAGAACAGTGTACACTGTTCTGTCTGACGGGGGTGGGGGGCCAGACTCACGCCCAGAGACCGTGTGCACAGGGACCCCTGCCATTTTCCTTTTCTATACCAGGCTAACCGTGCAGGACACGCCATTTATGTAATGGCCCCTTAAGGAACGGCGCCTGGATTGTGACAAGGTTGTGGGAGCTTTTTTACAACTCCACATAGTGCAATGAGGATGCTCTCGCACCCCTTTAGGCACCCCCACAGCCGCCACAGGAGTCTTGTTTTGCTACCCTTTAGCCTAATCACTAATCGTTTCCTCCTATGAGTATGATCGTTTCCACCCAGGCGCCACTATAAGGCAGAGTAGCAGAGTAGGCCTAGACTCTGACTAGATTACCTGCCTAGACTCCGAGCCTAGAGGGTATAGTATATACTATAATACTAAATTTACTAATAATAATAGTCTAGATTTTTATAATTAAAATAATTTAGATTAAGTCAATTAAGATAACTTACTAGATCTAGACTAGATTGTCTAAAATCTAATTTAAATCATTATCAAATTATGGTAGTATTAATAGTATTCATAGATCTAGTATATCTATCACTTTCACTCTTGTCATGTCAGTACTATTGTGTTACAAACACTGTGATTGTGATTAGTGGAATGTGAAGTGACTGTTTGACTGTACAGTTTGTAGTGTTACACAGTGAGTGGTCAGTGTGTAGTAGACTAAGTAGATGATAGATCTAATCAATGACTGATTTTATTTTATGGGTACAAAAATGTGTGTGTGGTGATGAGTAGATCTAGGTCTATACGTTTAAAACAAACCTAATAATAATTGGAAAATAAATCCATTTAAATTAATATGCTTTTATAAGGTTATCATCCGGTGTTAGATAGCGTCGCCTTAAGCGGCCACGATAAGAACAAATCTAAAGAACTAGATTTATCTACTTCCGGCTGTATGACGGGAATTTACGGCGCGAAAAGATATTATAGTGTTCTAGATCTAGTCCAATTTGTCTACTAAAAAAATAGTCTAATAGACTCTAGATCTATAGATCTATATTTTAGATCTAGAGGATCTAGGGGCTGGTTGTAGAATGTATAGGCCTTCCTGATCTAGACAGATCTAAATAAGCCTTTCATTAATCTCATTGAAGCAATACTTACAGCATCTGATAGAACATTTGAGTTTCATTATGATTCTATGAAATTTAAATTAATTTATTTATTTATCCTGAATCCCCTACTAGGTCTTATTCTAAATGTAAATCATTTAAATCCAAGTTTCACATTATTTTTAAACAAACATGTTACTATGTTTAGGTGGCTTATGACAAAGTTTAAGCTGGGTCTATATGTTCAAGACACACAAACACATTTGGGCTTATTAATTATTTTCACAAGAAAAATTAGTTTATTAATTTAAAAAAAAAAGTAAATTTCAATCTAAATCAAGAAAAAGAAACTTTATGTATATCTATTTCAATTTTCAAATTTGATGTAAAAAAAATAATGAACTAATTATTGGTATGCTTAGGCTATATATCAATTGTATTAAATGCCATCTTAGAGACATTTGTAAAAGCCTACTAGGTCATCACCATCATCATCATCATCTCTATCTGAGGTAAAAAAAAAAACACACTATATAAGTTTCTTTTTGTTGTTATCTATCTTCTATTAGTGATAATATGTAAGCCCTATAAATGTGCATGTGTATTGAATTTCAATTTTAAATGTATAGTTCTTTAGATTTATAAACCTATGTTGGACTGATTTGTAGGCCTACAACGAGACCTTACCAGCCACAAATAGAATCTAGGCCGAGACTAAAAAAAAATGAAAACACGGTCACTAATTGTCTAATATGACCAATTTAAATGAATCAGGTTAAACTTCTTATTTTCTGGACATTTTGTGCAGATGCTTTAAATAAATAATATAGGTATACGATTAGTTTATTATTATTATTTATTATTTTTTACAGTAAACAGCCAGCATCTCCCCCACGATGGGCTCTTTCATAATTTTACAAATATTTTTTTTTAATCTCAAAGACTATATCTGTGTCTAAATCTACTTCTAAGGTCCTTTTTTATTGCTAGATCTAAATCATAAACTTTAAGTGTATTAACTTGAAAGGTGAAATGATAGATATGATTTTATTGTGTACATTTATTAACACATTTCACAAGTTAAAACGTTTTATTCAATAGTTCAACGAGGCGATGGACGAAAGTAGACAAATTTACTATTTAGACTAGACTATAGAAGTGTAGGATGTCAAAATCAAGAGAAATCTAGAAATTAATTATTTGTTTGGTTATCAATAGTAGCTCATACGTTTTTCGGCCACTATTATAATTTACATAGAAATCTAAAGCCTATATCTAGAATATAGATATATATTAAATATATCGATCTCTATATTTCAATGACATGGACCCCGGTTTTCAATTTTTAAAGTAAGCGAGCTTTTCAAAAACATGCCACAAAAAACCTGGCTATAACGTTCACCTTGGATTTGCTTTCAGTGATGGTCATTTAGGTACCGAAATAAACAAACTTAACAATAACAGTAACTTATCTATTAGGTCTAGACTCAAATATAAATTTGATGTTCGTTGCAGAAAAAGATGTGGAGGACTCGGACTACAAGCCAGGTAATTTTTATAATTAACGAGAGATCTGGACATCTAGATCATTTGATCATAATACTCATACTTGATACTACTACTACTACTTACTACTCTAGTACTAGTAACTAGATCTAGATGAGATCTACTATCAATGACTATCATCTACTCATAGTGATAGTCATTGATTTCATTGATTATGATTGATACTCATTTAACTCATACTCGACTCACTCATATACTCATAGTCATAGTCATGGACCATGACATGGTAGAATGATTATTGATAGATCATTAGAGTTAGAGTCTAGATTAGATCTCATAACTCATAGTAACAGATGATAGTGATAGTCATAATCAATTAAATCATACTCAATACTCACTGGCAAACTCAAATACTGTCTTTTTTACTGATACCTTAGTCTAAGGGCTTAGTACTAGTCTAGTATTAATATCTTTAATTAATTAGTATTACTTACTAGATCTAGAGTAAAGTGCGAAGTTCGAGTGCATTAAGCCCGCTGGCAGCAATTTTCAAGTTTGGATTTTTATAGCACCGTAACGGTCTGACCTATGAAAAAACTGATGGTATCTCTGAATTCCTCGTCCTTTTTTCTATAAAAATAGATTGGATTTAATGTATCACTAGACTTAGTTAAAATTAAATATGAAGTCAAAGAGGTGTAGGGTAAGTATCGCCAAGCGTACTTTTCCTCGAGCAGATTTTTCCCCAGTTAGTAAGCTCGATCGGGTTGATGGAAGGTTCGAGCAGATCAAAGAAAATATATCTAAAAACATGTTTTAATATTTAATTTTTACTATAAAGTCATTTTCTTTTTACTCCAGCGTAAGAACACCATCCATTGCACCATTTCCCACCCTCCACAACTTCAAATAGTCTCTTTGAGCTGATATGCTAACAGACTTAAAAATAGCCTTAATCCCATTACCCATTTCCTTCACTACCGGGTAGTAAAAAAGAATAATTCCACACCTCCTGAGTTTGACCTCACCATGAACTTAGCCTTTACAAGGAAAAGGAAATAGTATGTGTCGGAAGTAAAGAAAAAAGGTGCATGCGCAGTAGCAATATAGTAGTAATTTGGTAAACATTCAAATAAAAAAGTTATAGCAATAAAAAGTGAACTGTTCGAACCTCTTGTCAAATCGGGACTGCTCGAACTTCGCACTTTACTCTAGATCTATTTAATTTACAAATGATATTGATATCATAATGATACTCAACTCATAGGCCATGATAGTGATAGGGACAGGGATGATCATGATACATTCAACATTGATTATTGATTATGATAGTATTGATAGTCTGATAGTGAGTTAAGTGACGTCTTTTGGGTTATGAATTATTAAAATATTTGAGTTATTAGTATTAGACTTATTTTTATTATTTAATCTACTAATAGTCTAGTTAAAGTTAGTTACTAGTACGAAGTAGTTTGACTTGTGTCACTTGTCTTAGAATTAGAAGATAGACCTAGGACGGCTAGGACCTAGATCTAACTAGAATAGATCTAGATCTAAATCTAGTAACCTAATCCTAGGCCTAGTGATTAGATCTAGTCAATCTAGATTCTAGATCTAGTCAATCTATTCTAGTTAGTGTCTAGTCAGTGAGTGAGTGATGGTAGTGAGTCAGATCTTCCATGGCTCATGGCATGGGCCATGATCATAATCATCATAGCATTAATGTCATTATCATCAATCATACTATATCTAATAGTAGGGAGGTGAAATAAAAAACTTATCTTTGAAAAAAACAATTTTTCTTTAGATTTAGTACATCATTAAATTACTTTGTAAGAACTTTCCAATGGCATGGTGTATAACTAAAATAATAAATTATGACTGTATGTTTAACAATTAGAAAGTTATGAATTTTTTTTTTTTGTGTCGTTTTGACCCAACATTGTTGACATGGAGCAAGTGAGATGAGAGCTTGTCGCTGGCTCAGCTGGCGATACACACCCCCCGTTCAAAAAGTTAGAATTGAGTTTTGTAGACGATAGATCTACTTATTAAAAAAGAAATTTAATAGTAGGTCTAGTATTAGTAGTAAATTTCTAGCTCACAAATCTGATTTCATTTATATTTATGAACTTACACTTGTTGAAATAAACAATTTATCTGGTCTAGAGCTACAAGAAATGTCAGAGGGGTGTGGACAAAATGCATTGTGATGGCAGAAAATAACAAAATATTTAAAAAGTTGGATCAAATCGCCTGAAACAATTTTTTCAAATGCGCTTTAAAATTATAAAAAAGACGAGACACACCCCCGGCGTCAAAAGTTCAAAGTGGAAGTTGAGTTTTGTAGATGATAGATCTAGGTCATTCATAGTAGATTTTGTATTAGTAGTAAATTTCTAGCTCAAAAGTCTGATTTCATTTGTATTTATGAACTTTACTTTATTAGAATGTAAATATGGAAGGAAATAAACAAATTATCAGGTCTTGAGCTACAAGAATTGTCAGAGTGTTGTGGGCAAAATGGCGGTGTTGTGATGGCAGAAAATTACAAAATATTTTAAAATTGGGTTCAAAATCGCCTGAAACAATTTTTTTTTCAAATGCGCTTTTAAATTTGTGCGCATATTTTTAGTATACAAAAACTATTTGAATATATGCAGAATATTAGGCCTTACATGGCCTGAAGTGGTTTTATGTCTTTTAAGAAATTTCTTTATCAAAAACTGTAAATCCCATAGCTAACAATGCTAACAGTATTTTCAACTTTTTGATAAAGATAGCACGATAAAATTTTTCTGGACCATATAATAAAATTGTTGAAAACAAAAAAGGGGTATTTTTTTGTAATAAATTTTAAAAATATAATTAACTTTAAAAAAAAAATCATAATTAAGCATAAATAGGCCATTGTCTAAAGTAATCAATAATACTACTTTAAAACCTCTCACATTTCATTAAAAAGTGTTTGTAATAAATTTTGAAGTGCAGCCTGTGGGAAAAAACATCAAAAATGCGATTTCTAAATGATCTCTTTTTTTTTTTTACATCCTTACTTCCTGTTTTTTTTGCCTAGCTATAGAATAGGGTGTTCAGTGAGTGAAAAAAATGTCCGTTTGTTGTTGTTTTTGTTTTTTTTTTTGGTCCCACTTTGCCACAAAATGAGGTTTTAGCTTATCCCATTTTTTTTTAAAAACCTCTTGTTGTTAAGGCAAGTCTTGTATTACTGTGTTACCTAGTTATAGCGTCATCATATAATTGCATACTTTGTTTTTTTTGTGTCAGATAAATGATATCATTAAATTTGATCTCACTTCTGCATTATAAAATTTTTTGTCTTAACAGACTCGACAAATTGTGAGTGCTGCAAAAAGACATTTAGCAACAGAGTCAACACCTCCTGTTAAATCAACTGTTCCACCTCCTATCCCTCCACAGTCTCAGCCACCAAAGACGTAAGTAACACATTAAAATAAAATTAGAAACAAGCAATAGAAAAAAGAATACTTTTGAAAATGAAAAGCTTATCTATTTAACTCAATGAGTGCGGGGCGTCTTTCCCAGAGACGGTCTGACTACCCTAAATGCACGGAACGTCTCTGGGAAAGACGCTTGTACCCTACCATAGTTTCATTGCGTTTTTAAATCTAAATTTTTAACTAACAATGCTAGAACTATTTTCTCTCTTTTACGATTTTTGATTTGTAAAAAATGTCGCCATGGCTACAGTAGTCCAAGACACACCCACAATGTTTACTACTGAAGAAACTTTATAATTATTCTATAATTTATCACAAATAAATAGTGATTTTGATCGAGATTAGATCCAGTAAGTTTAGATTTAGTGTACTAATTTATTAGTATCTAGATTTGTATTTATTATTTATATATATAATATTTAGATCTAGAACTAGTATTGTCATAAGGCTAGGTGTAAAGTGTGGATCGAGATTGACTAGACCTAAGCTATTGTCTCTAGATCTAAGCCTAGAACAAATAAAAAAAGAACAGAAATATTAGATCTCCATCCAATAATCATCCACTGGATGGCTGCCTGGTCATGATGTTTGCGCGCTGGACTGTCGTTCGGATTTATCGATGGTCGAGGGTTCAAATCCTGCCCGCTCCCATCCCCCGTCGTCCTGCGGGAGGTTTGGACTAGGAAGTAAACTATCTTCAACTCTGAAGGAACATCCGAAACATGTAAAACATTTTACAATTTTACACTGTGGGCATTTTTTGCCTATTTTAGATTTTTTTTTTTGTATTTTTTATCTGCAAAATCAACGTCATGGCTAGGCTAGTCCAAGACACACCCACAATGTTTACTAGAGAAGAGAAGAAACTTTATAATATTTCTTAGAATTTCTATAATAGTGATATAAGTGATAATGAAGATTTAGATAGAGAGTAGGTCTAGATTTAGCAACAGACTTGGATATTATTAGTATTTACTATTTAGATCCAGATCTAGTATTGTTCAAGGGTGGCTAAGGGCAAAGCTAGGTCTGGAATGTATATCAAGATTGACTAGATCTAAGCTTGTATCTCTACATCTAGCTAGATCTCTAGATATATAATATAGTATATAATTGAAAACAACAGAAATGGTAGATCTACATCCACTAATTATCCATGCTAGGCATTTTTTGCTTATTATTTTGTTAGTATTTTTTTTAGTATTGTTTATTTGTAAAAATCATCGTCGCCAAGGCTTTATTTGTTCATATTGCACTCTGACTTGTAAGTAAAATAAATACTGGTAAATAAAAGTGAAATATAAAATTATTCTACACTCATTATGTATCACAAATGAACAGTAATAATGAAAGTCTAGATCTTAGGTAAACTGAATTAGAATTGGTGTTGTCCTTCGGCTCTTTCGAGATCTACGCTTGGATCTCTTGCTAGCCTATATCTTGCACTGGTGTGGTATTAGAATCAAAGATGTCTTAGGCAATTAAAAGTAAGAGAAATATAGATCTAAATCCCATTGACTCACATGTACATAATATTTAATTATATTTAATTGATAGATTGGTAGTCATAAAAATTGCAATAACTTTCCCTTTTTGGCTGACTAGAAAGCCAGGTAAAAATAATAATATAATCAGTGATTCATCATCTTTTATTGACTGTTTATGACTATTCTTTTTAATAAAGCTGTAAGTATTCTAATATGCTGTTTCAACAGTAATGCAAAGATGAAAATCTAGATTTAGATCTCACAAGCACTAAGGCTGGCATCCATTTTTTTGTTATAATGTCATATTATTTAAATTATAATTTGTATCTTATATTTAAATGAAAAGTTGTTTACATTTTCAAACTCTCCATTCATTTACCTTTAATTTGATACCAAAAAATGTTACTATAGCATCATTGGTACTTGAATTACACATTTTCGTTTTAGTCATATTAGGAAGAAAAAAAAGTTTTTCTAAAAAGGTAGCATTTTTTTGACAAAATAACACCACACTCAATGAGTTAAGGGAAAAAAACTGTCAATTACTGAAAATTACAGGGTTTAGCTATATAAGCAAAATTAATTACTTAATTCATTCAAAATGATTAACCAATTAATTAATTTTCAGGCTGATTCGTGTATTGTCATCAACTTTGAATAATCGTGCAAAATTTCAACATGATCTGAGAATGGGAAGTGAGAGAAAAAAAACATGTCAAAATGTAATTAAGGGATTAAAATCCATATATGCATCCCAGGGGTGCCACTTTTCCGGAATAACCCGGAAATCCGGGTTTTGAGGGGTCCGATTTTCCCCCCTCCGGGTTTGCCTTCTACAATTTTGTTAAATCCAGGGTTTTAGTTGATTTAGATTTTTTCGAAATTTCTGGTCATTTTCTCCCGTTAATTTTAGTTTGTTAGTTCCGATCGCGCGAGCCGCCATTTTTAAACAAAATCGACCCGTCTCATATCTCGCGATTCGCGAGACTTTCACTTTGCATGCGCACTAAGCTTTATTTACCGGTACAGTATTTTTTTTTAAGTGACAAAAAAGTGTAAACATTCTAGATCTAGAGTAAAACAGGGTCGTCGCACACCCTAAGCCAAATCGCGGCCATTTTCAACTTTGAATTTTTATAGCTCCGTAATGGTCTAACCTATGAAAAAACTAATAGTATCAATGGATTCCTCGTCCTTTTTTTAATAAAAATAGATACGACGTATTGTATCACTACGCCTTGTTAAAATTAAATATAAGGTCAAAGAGGTGTAGGGTCGGTATCGTTGCGCGTAAGGCAAACCAAACAATTTCTCTTCGTGTCAGGAAAACCAAACACTTTGTAAGGGTCAACAAAAACTTCCACAAAGTATTTTTGAAAATATATTTTAATCTTTATTAGTAATAAATAAATCATTTTCATTTACATCTGCGTAAGAACACAAGCCTTTGTCAGGTTTCCCACGCTTGGTATCTCCATTCTAGGCTTGTAACTGACGTCACACCAAGGTCACTAGACACTAGTTTTACCTGTAGCTGGCCGCCTATAACACTACTCCACATGCTCAGTTTTACAACTGAGGAAACACATTGGTAGTCTACTCCTCCCTCTCCCATTGGTAGTCTACTCCTCCCTCTCCCATGTTCTGCCATGCTTAGTGGACATGGGGGAGGGGGGGTTTATATAGGTCAAGTGCCCCATTCAACAAGTATGCTCAGTGGCTACAAGCAGTACAACTGGGTTCACACATTGCATACTCCTCCCTCTCTTGTGTTCTGGCATGCTTAGTGGACATGGGGGGGGGGTACATAGGTAAATTGTCTTCACCTAACTTGCCACAGTCAATTGTTAGTCCACTCCTCCCCCCTCCTCCCTCCCTTTTTATTATGAAGCACCTTCATTCTTCTAGCATGCTCAATAAACTTGAAGGGAAGGCAACCTAGGGGGAGGATTTCAGATATCTCCATTTTAGGCTTGTAAATGATGTCACAACAAGGTTCACAACAAGGTTAGACACTCTAGTTTGACCTGTAGCTGGCCACACTACAAAGATCAGTGCATGCATAACACCTTGACTGTATGTATACAGAATTAAAAACAAAATTCAGAAAACAAAATTTTTTTTTTAAGAAAGATATATCTAAAAGAACATTTTATATACCTTTATAAAATAAATGAAGTAATGTCTGTATCATATAAGATAAGAAATATACACACTGCTATTAATTACAGAAAAATAAGAATATTAATAAATGATAATAAAGGTCTTCACATTTTTGAACAATATGTTTAAATTAATTCATATTAATTCATTATCAAACTAAAATTTTAATATATAGCAGCATGTAGGGAACCTCTAAATTTACTGTTACAACGACAAGTTTTTTTTTGCATTATGTGTGCAGTGTGCCACCTAGAGTCACAAGAGAATCTAGTGGTCCCCTTGGTCGTAGGTACCACAGCCTAAACAGGCAGATTACTGAGGGACAAATCATTTTGCAGAAGATCATGAGGAAATCTTTGATTTTGTGGGTCTGCTAATCTAACATCACTAGCTCAGATTTTGTCATCTCATCAAAAGGGATGTGTGACTGGTGTGCCCATCTACAAGGAGTAAGATTGGTAATCTAGATTAGTTATAGAAGTTGTAAGATGCCCCATCTAACAAGCATGCTCAGTGCCTACAAGCCCTACAACTGAGGTTACACATTGGCAGTCTACTCCTCCCTCTTTCTCCCTCTCCAGTGTTCAGGCATGCTTAGTGGACATGGGGGTGGGGGGGGGGGGAGGGGTTCCATAGGTAAAGTTCCCATATAACAAGCTCAGAGCATATAATTGGCCTGACACCAGATACGATCAATAATTGCTAGTCCACTCCTCCCCCTCTCTCTCTCTTTTTTTTTTTACTTTTATAGAGCATCTAGGGGGAGGGAGGTGTCCACAGATCTTTATTCTTGGCTTGTACCTGATGTCATACCAAGGTGGTTAGACACTAGATACCTGTAGCTTGTTACCCTAAGTGGAGATTTAAAAAATACTTCAGTTTATGTATTTGGCATCTTACAACTTTTATAACTAATCTAGATTACTTTAATCTACTCTACATCCAGATTATATTAAACTACAATACATTAGTTGCTCTATTATCAATAGAAAAGTTATGTTGTGCGGATAGCTTGACAGACTAACATCCATCATGAAAACCAAACACCCCCCTTTAAAAAAATTCAGGCTCAATTGACAACATATTTCATAAATTACATGTGTTTCCTCATCTATTTAGAAGCCAAAAATAGAAGTCTCCTTGAGCTGATGCATCATCAGATTTAAAAATAGCCTTAAGCCCATGACCCTCCCCCTTGTTTACCAAGAGGGAAAAAAAAAAATTTTCGGATCTGTCTACTTTGACCTGAGGATGAACTTTGTTTTCTCAAGGAAAAGGAAGCACCACATGTCGGAAGTGGGATAAAATGGTGCATGCGCAGCAGCAATATAGCAATTCCGGTATAAACATTAAAATTAAGGAGTTATATTGATAATAAGTGGTCTGTTTGGTTTGCCTTACAAAACGTCGCTGTTTGTTGACGGTGTTTTACTCTATAGAGAATTTCTAGATCTACGGAACGCGCCTCGAATCGGCTCGATTTAGAGTCTAGATCTATTTCTTTGATCAATCTAGAACTGATCTAGACTGTAAAGTCTTGTATTTAGTATAGATATAGTCTAGATCTACTCGCGTACCTAGCGGCTAGTCCTAGATCTAGAAATAGAAAGAAAAAAAAATTCACGCGTGAGAAATTATTATTTTTTTTCTTTCCGTGTTTTATATTTTAATATTTGTATAGGTTCCTTATAGACATAGGGCCTTAGCCTATGTCTAGACTAGTCTAGAGCTATATTGGTCTAGAGTATTATATAAGTAGGATCTAGATTTAGGATATTTACATCGTTTTTAGATCAGAACTAGATCTAGATTCTAGAATCAATGATTGAAGAATTAAATTAATAAGTTTGCGTTCGCCTGAAGACTTAGACTACTTAGAGGCTAGAAAAAATAGATCGATTGGTCAATAGATCTTGATTTATACAAATAAATTATAATTATGTATAAGCAGTCCAGCACATTCTAGCCATCTAGGTCTACATTTAAATATTAGAAACTAAATCTAAATGTTCATTTTGGAGTAAATCTGGACTAAATCTCAAAATCAATTTGATCTTGTTACAATAGATTTACAGGTCCATGCATGTACATTGATGGAATCAGTTTGATCAATGTTGATTAAAGTTTAAAGTAGGCTGCTTCAAATGAATAATGAGGGAAAAAATGTTAAAAGAGAGAAACATCATTTAAAATAACTGTGTTTGGGGGGGGGGGGTGTACAAACATTGTTAATATAAAATTGTACTAAATCCTGTTAACTTGTATTACAAGCTTTATCAATAAATACACACAAGCTCTATTTATTATAATTATAGGCTTACTAATTACATATTTAAAACATGGGGGGCATATTATGATATAGATCTAGGTAGTAATTTAATACTGTTCTTCTTTCGTAAAATTTTGGTGCTTAAATTGTATATGCCGTACGTTTCAGGGTTGGTAAAGTTTAGGGTTTATGATTTCAGGGTTTGTAAAATTTGGAAATTCGGGTTTCAGGGTTTACTTGGTCTCATGGGTGGCACCCCTGATGCATCCACATCTCTTATTAAGTAGCATTTAATCCCTTTATTTTGATGTCAAACAAAATAATTAATCACCAACAATTAATTAACTAATTGGTTAATTTTTTGATGGATTCATAATTTGTCAGGTTCAATAAATAATTGTGAAAAGTTTTAACTTGACCCAAGAATGGCAAATGGGAGAAAATCAAGCTCAAACTTTGTACCAGACAGAGTGAGCTGATAGAAGCTGTGTCAAAATTAGGTTCAATCGGAAGAAAAGTAAATGGTCTTAATTGCAAATTTTTTTTTTAGAAAGAAAGTATTAAATGTTAAAAAGGAGGGGGAAACCCCCCCCCCCCCCCACCCCCCCCCCACCCCCCCCCCCACCCCCACCCCCCACAATATACATTAATCTTTCTTCAAATGTCTTTTCTGTCATAATTGAATGAAATGCAATATATATTTTCATTGTTCTCTAAGCTTATTTTTCCCAAAATCACACTCATAAGATGAAGTTTTGATTTACTTTTGATAAGTCGCCATTACACAATTATTAAACATGTCAAATTAATTAAATATTTCTTGAATATAGTATTGATAATTCTTTTTTAGATTAATACTTGTAAAATTGAATTTTCTTGTCATTTGCCTGTTTCATATGAAATATTCTCTTTACTTTACAGAAGTGGATTTAGGTTATTTAAATTTCTAGGGTTCGGTCTTCCCATAGCAGCAACAAGTTTACTAGGATATGTCTGGTATGATCCCAACTTTCGTAAGCAACTGGAAGCGAATATACCTTATGCCAAAGAATTATTAGGAAATATATTACCAGAAGAAAAAGAAGAAAAAACAAAAGACAGGTGCAGATATTTAATTTCATGTATATAATTAGTCTGTACTTACTAAAAGGCTTATTTTTTGTTAAATTATAAATGTCACTTTGATTTATATATGCTCGTATCTTAAAAAATGTTTCAACGTAGAAAAATTAGCTGCTAATCATCAGTGTTAGATTAACATTTTCTGAAACAGTGGTGAATATAAATCATTTTTAACCCTTTGCATATTTCTCATACTAACCTATTTTTAGGGAAATAACTACTGAAAACTCTGTGCTTACCCATGTTTATATACAAAATACTATTGTTGTTACAGTATCTTAATCAATGATGAAATATACCTGTTAATTTGTAATTTGTTTGTTATTAATATCAAATTTGATTTAGTTCCACTTCTTTTCTTATATTAATTACTAAGTTGTTGGTTTTTTTTTTGTGTGTGTTTTTTTTAACCATTGTTAAATTTATTTCAGGGATAAAACACCAGATTTTCCAATGGTTTTGGAAAAAGCTACAAAGCTGAATGTAAGATTTCTTAATTTTTTTCTTTTACAAACATTAACATTTTTTTTGTGTGCCCATGACATGAAAATAAGGTTTATATTATTTGTTAGCTACTTTTTTTTTTTCATTTCATAGGTTCAGGAAAATCAGGTTCAAGTCTCACAGAGTGAAACAAAAAGTAATGTTTATTATGTTATATTTGTAGACTTAGTTGTTTGTATGGGTCAATTTGTTTTTTCATTGAAATGTAAAGATGAAACCAATGTACTTCAATGTAGTGGTTGACACTGACTTTTTATTTCAGTGGGCTTGTTTGAAGTGTCTTGCACTGCACAGTGTATATCCAGTAAATCAGAGAGCTTCATGAATGATTCAGATTCTTTTCAGAGAACAAATTCCAATACAAATTCAGACCTTTATGCTTCTTACATTGCCCCTTCTGTTGATAGAAAACATGCAGAGTATAGCCAAAGTAAAGATAGTTTTGAAGGTTTGCCTATCAAGAGTTGCACTTTTTTTTGTACTTTTCTGATGTTGTTTTTATTTCTTCAGTTGTTTGATGAAAAAAAAAACATTAACTGGGTTCATTTGGTATTTTCTCCTAAAACATTTTTTTTAATCAGATATATTGGTATTATTTCAACAAGAAATATTTTTTTAAAAATCCTTTGTAAAAAAAAAAAAAACAAGCTTATCTAAAGGGGAAGAACTCTGTCCTTTAAACTATATCTACCAATAATGTACAGGCTATTTCCGTATTCGATATCAAACAAAATAATTAATAAACAATAATTAATTTACTAATTGAGTATTTTTGTTTATGGAGTCATATTTGTTAGGTGCAATAAATAATTTTTTTAAAGTATCAACTTGATTAGAAAAATATGCAAAGGAGAAATAGGTTAACTGTTATTTAAGGGGACTAAACTATCAAATTTATATATATATATATATATATATATATATATATATATATATATATATATGAATATATATGAATATTGAAGTATTAGTTTCCCTTGGTGCTATTTTACAAAATAATTAAATACCAGTAATTCTTTGTCTAATTGGTTACTTTTTTATACATTAATATTTCATGTCTTGACTATGTCAATGAATAATTGTGCTAAGTTTCTTGATTCGAGAATGGGTGTGGGAGAAATAACGTGTACACACTTTTTAACAGAGTGAGTTGATATAAGCTTTGTACAAATTTGGACAAAATGTAAGAGTAAATGCAGTTACAATTAATTTTGTTGAGTTTTTTTTTAACCAGACAAAATTGTTATTTTGAAAAAGTTTATATAGAATTGAGTAAGATTTAAAAATTTAGCTGATTGTTAATAACTTAACAGTGATGAATCGACAAATTCTTTCTGTTACTTTTTACCTATTTTTTTTTTTCGTTTCAGTATTAGTTCCAAAAACATGTTTAATTTTCTTGGTTATAAGTTTTGAGTAATTTTAAAGAAATTATAATAAATTTTGTGTAGTAATTTGTGTAGATAAATTTTCTAAATTGTCTAAGGATGCATTTTCTTGTTATTTTTTTTTGTAATCTGACTGTTCATAGAAAAAATTCTAAGAAATATATGGTTCTTCTGAATTACTTATTGATTATCTTTTCAAAAGAAATTAAGATGAATAAATATTATTTGCACCTAATCAAACAATTACTAGATAGGAGACTGAGGATTTTTCATAGACAATTTCAATAGTTAACCTTTGGAGTTGTATGTAATAGATTTACTTATAATGGAACAGAATAAATAATGTTTGTGTCTTTTTCTCTTAGCTTTATATTTACTATTTACAAAAAAAATAATAAATTATCTACAGCTAAACCTGCTGTTCAAACTCAGTCCTGTCATGCTTTCCAACTTCAGCCTTTGAACAAACCAGGTCACAGCTGAAATTTCAGTTTCTCTTGAAGTTGACTTAATTTGATTTTAGTTCACTTTTTTTTTTTCAGTGTTAAATTTTATTTGTTTATTTTGCAGCTTTAATCTTATTCCATTGTTACAATTAAGTTGCACTATTTGAATGAAGGAATGTGGTGTGGCTATTTTTACAGCATAAAAATGTAGAAATAGATTGTTACCATTAAGTGACTCTTTAAATGAAACATACACTTGAACATTCTCACCTTACTTAATATCCTTACATTTTTTTATTTCACTGTTATCTGGTTGAACAAAAAAATGCATTACCATATTGTAAGAAAATCATAAAATGGTTAACTAGTTTTAAGGGTTTCAAAACTGAGTAAAGTAAATTTTTGTTTACAGTTCTACTTAACATGTTAAACTTTTCTATTCAGAAAGTGAAACTGTAGAAGCTCCATCAATCAAAGAAACACCAGTAACATTACCAGGTAATCTATATGTTTACAATTTTTTGTTTCTTTATCTCTTGTCATTACAATGCCTCTATTCAACTGATACCTTCATGGAATGTGGTGGGCTCAAAAACCTGGACATGGATCGCAAAAACAGTTGAAATGATTCTTCTAGAAATTTGACAATGGCTATTTATCATTTGGAAATGAATTAGTAGCTTTTTGGCTACACTAGGAAAACTCTAGTTTGAACGTTATAATTTTTTTAATTTAAAAAGAAATAAATTAAAATTTAGTTAGACAACGAGAAAATATTATCTTGAACGATCTTTCACATTCCTTGAAGAGTTTAATAAATTAATGTTTAAATTAAAGTAAAAAAAAAAATAAATAAATTTGAATTTGGCTAGAGAATAAAAAAATATTTGTCTTGAATGGACAAAATGTCTTCAGGTATTTTTGCATGTAGGCATTGTATTATTCAAGAGTTAAATAAATTAATGTACAGGAATATTTTGGGTACTGTTTTCTAAGTGTAGATCTAAAGGCCTATCATTAGAAGTGTTGTAGATTTATACATCTGCTTAACCAGGATTTTTTCTCACTTGGGGGTTAAAAATGTTCCTTTTTTATATCTAAAATTCATTAGTTATTAACTCTTTCAGTGAATAAAGTTTTTTTTTTTTTAGAAAAAGAGAACATTGTGTTAGTGGTACCCCATTTTTAGTTTATTTTGAGGGACCCAAAATAATGTAAACAATACAGTTTCTTGGTGCATCTGTTCATCTTTTATGACATTTAAAGTGACAAAATGAGTTTTGTGATTTGTCAATATTTATGCATTTTTTTTATTAAAAAATATGCACTGAAAGAGTTAAGAGAAAAATAATCATTATACAAGATGCTTAAAGGAGGTATTGTTTTTTTTTTGTTTCTCTAGTTTTCTAAAGTTGTTTTTATTCATTTTGAATTTAGTTCATATATTTTTAGTAGAAATTTCTAAATGTTTATTAGTGGATGTTTAGAAAAATAAGTAAATTTGTAAATAATAGCTTTAAAAAATTCTCAATACAACATATTGGCATTGTTTCACCTTGACCAGAAAACTTTTTTTTGTATTCCCTTATTTAACTAGAAAGAGAATGTATCTTTTATTCAAATTTGCTCATCAACATGAATACAATATTAATTATTTTAATCATTAGTATTCTTTGTTTATTGTTACATTTTGACACAAACTATTTATTAAAAGATACCCTACTAAAAATACAATGTCATTATTATAATTCAGCTGTTTAAATTCATTTATTGGATGTTTGAAACTTGCACAATCTCAAGTTTGTATATTTAAATATTATTATTAGTACACTAGTTTTACATGAACTCAAATTATTAAGTCAGCTGATTGAACTTCAATATTCAAAACAAATTACTTACAGAAGAAAAGAAAAGCAAAATAGATCCAAGAGTAGTTGACGCACAGATCAAGAAAAAAGAAGATGACGAGAAGGCTGATAATGCTGGTAAAAAAAAATATTTTTTGTTCTTTTACTTTTATATATAACCATTTCAACATAAACTCTGTTGTCATTTTGGCTTAAATAATTACTAGTTTAAAATCTTACCCCAATAGATTCTTGATTGTGTAACTGACTCTCAGAATGTAAAGTTCTTTATTAGAGTTAATTTGTAACAGTAGCAGTAGTTTTATTTATTGAAAAAAAAAAACTTGTTTCAGCACTTGAGGTTGTGATTCACAAGCTTATGACCAACAGTCAAAACCTGACAGAAATGGCAGTTCAAGCTCAGAGAGACTTAGCTTCTTCTATTAGTAATCATACAAAGCTATTAAAACAAGCCATGGATGATTCATCGGATGTAAGCCTAAAATGTTTAATACAATATATAATATGAATCAGTAGACATCTGAAAAATATATCAGTAAAATTAATAAAGAAATATTAGAACTGCACTAAACTAGAATTACCTACCAGTGTCATTTAATTTTAGTTAATCTCTGAATAATTTTTCTTTGAATTTCTCACATATTCATGGGAGAAAAAGACAATTTAAAAAAAAAGTGCCATTGAAAATATTTGCTGTTTAGAATTTCACCTAAAATCTAATTGATCATGTCATCTTTTTGTAATGATAGAGAAATAATTGTTCAGCATTATTTCTTTGATTATTCGATGACTGAGAACAGACTATTCTTTAGCACACTAGTATTTGATTTGTATTTACAAGTTAAGTAGTCACTAGCTTCATTTTTTTTTCAACATTCTATGAATAATATTTTCCAGATACTTGGAAAAGATGCCCAATGGGAAGCTGTTTCTATAGCTCATACAGAGAAAGAGCAGGCTATGATAAAAGCCAATGATTTGGCAGTAGAGTCTAAGTAAGTACTTTTTCATCTCATTCTTTCTCTCTCTCTCTCTCCCTTTTGTTTTTCTAAAGAAATTATATTTTATCCATTTTTATATTGTATTTCATCAAAAAAAAATTTTTTTCAGAAAAAGCATAGAAAAACTTAGAGAAGTTTTAGCTGAAAGTAAGAAAAACCAAGTGACTAAACAAAATCCAGCCATTTTACCAGCCAGCAAAAAAGTCAGTAGCCTTTTGAGAGAGTTAAGTGATGCCACTACTCAGGTAATGTTTGCTTTGCCTATATATTTTCTTTTTAAAGGGAAACTCCGATGGTTTTGACAATTTTTGGTATAATATGTGTTTTGATTTACAGATAATGAATATATGATTCTTTTTTTCTTTTTTGCAATAATTTTATAATTGTTTTTCTGACGTAATTTTCCTGCGCATCCAAAACAGTCAGACTTTCACCGGGTTTCTATGTGACGTCACAAATGTGTTTTAATCTATTGACTTATTGTATAACAGGAGACCATACAGCAAAGTTTACATTCTCGTAAAAGAAATATATCTTGGTCTATGCAGTTAGATCTAGGATCTTGTAAGCAAAGAAAAAATACATATTAAAAGTAGATTTACATGATTGACTAACCACGGCAGTGTGTATTTTCTCACCTGACCACTCAACACACAACAAACACTATTGCTTGGTTGTCTTGTCATGACCGACTACACGTAGTCTCGATTAGCCTTACACTGACCAGTTTGTTCGAATCAGTCAGACACATGATCTATTTACTTCTTGGGACAGAGAGAGGCTTAGGTGAAAATGTTACTCTTCTTCTCGAGTTGATTATCCTAATGCTATTAGATCTATCTAAGTATGTATATATATATATATAACTGTATCATAGCTCTTGACTAGGCCGTCACTAAGCCTAACAGCTACTGTAAGAATGAAGCGATACGATTGGTCAAATCTAGTTTCTCTTTCAGTATTGTTGAGGGAAGTGACGTATGAACTAGCTTAAAACTAAATCTCATAGAACCACGTTTTTTTTTAGATGTCAAGAATTTACTGGCTAATTTATTTGATATAAATGTTTCTAAGCATTTAAAAAAAAAAGGTAAAATGTTTACTATTACAACTTTTTACGCAGAATTTAAATATGTCAATAACTCAAATTTGAAAAACTATCGGAGTTTCCCTTTAATATTAATAGCATATGGACATTTAGAAATAAAGTATTCTATCATTATCAGTATTCTTACTTAGGCTGACTTATGCTGTTAGCTGTTTTAACTGATAATAAAATACATTTATTGAATTAAGATCAAAGTAAAGGTTTTTGGAAAACCTACAGACCCAGAAACTAATGATTTTAACTTTATTTTTTGTGTCCTATGGCCAATACAATGACCAAATACCTTTTCCCAACGTATGTCAAGTATATCATGGAGCATGGTGAACTTTAACACCAATATTATTATTAAATTCTCTTGATGTTACCCTGGGTTCTTAATATGTAGTCTTGTGTATAGCTTGAGTCGTAATTTTTAAAGTCTCACAATAAGTATTAAAATGCACTGAGCAACACAAAAATAGCAGACAATGAATTTATTGATTGAAATAAACAACTTGACTGGTGATCCAGCCATAAACTGTAGACAAGGGGTATTACACAATTAAATAATAACTTCAAGACTAAAATTACATCTCCACATTCTAAGTGAACTTATAGTAATATATAGTAATTAATGCAAAAGGCACTTTTATGCTAGGGGACTAAAAATCACTACATGTCACAATGAGTCTCAAAGGAAGCTGCAACATGGACCCAAGAAAACCCTAAATCCTAACCTTAGAGATTTAAATTTGGGATTCTTAGTTTGCAACCTGACCTCTTGATTTTTATGTGCACTGCATTTTGATAATCTTGTTTGTTTGTTTGTATGAACAGGTAAGACAAGCTGAGGCTGAATCTAATGTCATGCAAAAATACAAAGATTTGGTAGAAAAGGGTAAAAAACAATTTCAGAAGGAACTTGAGAGCCTATTGCCAGATGTGAAAATTGGCTCTGGTAAGCTGCTGTCGTCTACTTATTACATTAATTTATCTCATCATTGAGGAAGCCACATATATTAATTAAAATATTTACTATTTTTTTAATGCTAGTTTTACAAGAAGTGTTCCAGTTGTTTATCTAGTTTAAAAATGTTTCTGCTTTTAACCCTTATTACACAAAACAATGTTAGTTGTTCTACATGACATGACATGTAATCATGATTGTCTTTGTATTGTAAATAAGATTAGTAATTTATATAATTTTTTTGTTGACTGCTAATGAAATGGAAATATGATATGCATTAATAAAATTGTGATTTAAATTTTTGTTTGTTTTGCAATCTAAGACAGTGTTGTCAGTTCTGAACTATGATTAATCACTGTGTTTGTCTGTCATAGAGGATTTTTTTTTGTTGCTTTATTTCTTTATTCTTCTTCAACTGAACAGATAGGCTTTTGAGTGAAGATTATTTTTTTTCAGAAACATAGTTAAATTTAAAACATTAAATACAAATTGGACAAGATATAAACATACATAATACCTCAAATAGCTTTTCACCCGCAAATAAGACTGCTCCTGATACATTAGAGTATTAATCTGAAGTACTTATAGTTAAAAGGGCTTGATATGCTTAATTTTAGCCCCATAGAAGAGAAATGTAAAGTGTGTAGCATACAAATGTCAAGGATTTCATTACAAAAATGTGTTCATCTCTCCACACAGGTAAAAAATTAACTGAGGATGAGTTAAATGCCCTCATTGCCCATGCACATCGTAGAATTGAGCAACTGCAGAAGCAGATTGCAGAGCAGCTAGCTATGGAAAGGCAAAGGCTGTCACTTGCGCTGGAGGCACAGCGCCAAGAAGATTTGAAAATTACTAAAGCGGCTGTTGCCGAGGAACACTTGCGTTTGCAGGAAGAATTTGATGTAGAAAAACAGAAAATGGTATGTTGCAGAAATAGTTATTGAAATCCTTGACAAGTGCTACAATTCGCACAATTTAATCTCGGGGCAGTCTAAATTACTTTAACATTGTAATTATGATACATTGTGTCTTTCAATTATTAACTAGTCTTAATTGATGGCTATAGAAAAAGTATACTCGAATTAAATTTTTAAAAAATGTTAACGTTTATTCAATTTAAAAAAAAAATTTAAGCATGACATAATATAATACTGTGGAAATAGCATATAAGTAACACAATTCTAAGTCTAGAAAAAATGGCATTTCCAGAAAATAACTGATTAAAAAAAACATACAGAAATTAATCTCAAATGAAGCAAAAAGAAATGTATAGATCTGTTGCAAGATAACTGTGTTAAGATTCTGTGAAAGAAGCATAGACTTGATCAGGTTTGAGAATTAATCCCAACAGTTATTATGCACTTGACTTCAATAAAAATAATGGTTACTAAACTCTTTAAGACATTTTCTTTTAGTTTTTGATTACAACTTAAACAATGCATAAACTTTACTAATGGGGATTTTCATAAGTAAAAGTTTACTACAGTAATCTTCACTTTTGATTGTTGAGATCCCTTTTACTTTCTTATTTAACTAAAATACAGTGAGTGAGTAAAAAGAAAAATCAGTAAAAGAAATATGATGGTGATGTAATGGAACCTGAAGAAAAATTAAGAATATAAAGAGGAAGATTTGGGATAGGTTTTGAAATAAGACTTTAGAAGTAGTTGACTCGTTTAAATACCTAGGGTCAAATAACAAAAGACGGAGGATCAATGAAAGAGATTAAAATAAGTTTAAGCTTGGCACCTGCTGCCATGAGAAAACTGGGGAAAATCTGGAAGTGTAAAATTAAAGCTGTATTCTTTGCTAGTAGTCTCTGTATGGTTGTGAAAGGCTTTGAGAGTAAACGCTTCAGAAAAATGCTCAGTACCGGGTATCAGAGAACAAGAAAAGAAGACAAATGGGTTTGTACTGTTAAAAGTCAACACTTTGGCTCGCAAAAAGGAGAAACTCCTGACTCAATGTCAAAAGTAATCCTTTAGGTTCAGTGAAGAAGGGGTCGTCCAAAGAAAAGCTGGCTGGACAATGTTTGTTTTACATGTTTCGAATATTCCTTCAGAGTTGAAGATAGTTTACTTCCTAGTCCAAACCTCCTGCACCACAACGGGGGTTGGGAGCAGGCAGGGTTTGAACCTGGGATCTTCGATAAATCCAAACAACAATCCTGCACGCAAACCGCATGACCAGGAAGCCATCCATGGACCGAACTCTCTTGATATCCTACAAACAACAGCTGAAGGCCGGGAAAATTGGAGGGATTTTGTAATGCAAACTGTCACAATGCCCTTACATCACATCACCCTTATGACAAAAATCAAGGGACAGATGATGATACAAACTAAACAATATCAAGAATGCCATATTGAACGATCACTGTTTCAAACAAAATAAGAAAAATTACTTTATGTTAAGTAAAAGAGCTTAGAATTTGATTGTATGTGCAGAATAGTGTGAAAAAATCAATGTTTTTTTTTTAATATTTTGCTTATCTACACTTTTGTATCTGTAAACTATATAAATCTTGCTGTTTTTTTTAACTTTAAATGTTGACAAAGCTGATACAATTTACAAAGTGAGACCAATATTAGACATAAAAAAAAATTTATATTACTACTCACCACCCCAACATCTGAGCTTAGAACCTGCAAAAGTGAAATTGCTATAAAACAATAAATATACAAAGGGGAAATTTAATCATAGAGAATTTTTGTAACAAAGACAATATTATAAACTTATAAAATGACACAAACCAAACTGAGCATGTCATTCCAGATCCTTGTGTCTTTTGCAGCATTGTATCTACAATCTTGTCTACATGTGAGTTGGTGAACAAAAATCTATTGTGTAGATGAACATTTTATTACAGGTTTTTAACCCTTTGTAGAATGACTTTGAACATTAACCGTTGGAACTGCAATGACAAAAGGAAAAATTTACCTCATAGATTTGTGAAAGTTGAAGAAAATGGCTTTACTTTGTTTGACAAGAACAAAGACCCAATTATTGCCCCAGTCCAACACAAATAGACACTTTAAAAAGAATTAAAGGTGGCAGGATATGCTGCATTGAGAACATGTGATTGTACATTTGGGATTGTAATGATGAGTTTGGTCATCTCAACAAATTACATCGCATTGTAGGCCTCAACCAAACAATTTTGGGTGCTTGCACCAATGCACTTCCTCTAATGGATTAAGTCACCATAATTTGGTAAAAGATTTAGAACTTGCTCAATATTTATGGATTAAGTTTGTCCCTAAGTGTGACTGACACAAGCTGAAACAAAAAAAACTTTTAAAAAAGAATACATTATTTTTTATTTAGTCCTATTTCATGCTTTTAGCTTTCCTGCTACACTATGATCCTATCACTTAATCTGGATCAGTTGGCAAAATCGGGAAGGGAAAGAAAGAAAGGAATATCTGGGTGAATTTTTACCGTATTCGTTTTTTAAAAGCATTTATTAAAAAATAAATAAAAAAGGGAATGACCTATATTTGAACTCATGGCTCAAGCCAACATACTAACCTCTCTGCTAATGAGGTGCCTTTGAAAATAGAAGATTGTATAGTTATGTAATGTTTGTTTTTTTCACTATAAAGGGGACTTATTCAGCATATACCACCACTTTAGTTAAGTAAATTTTTTTTTTCCTTTATAGAGATACCTAAAAAAATGATTAATTAATTAATTAATTGGTTAATTTTTTAAATTGAATGTATACAAACTTTTTTGCCAGATATACAGACAGAGTGAGTTGATATAATCTTTGTAAAAAAAAAGGCTTAAAATTCTGTCATTTTATCTGATTCTTCACATTGCTGGCTTATGCCATCCTCATATATTTTTTATAGGTTCTGGAAAGAACATTCATTTAAGTGAAGAAACAACAATAAATAAAAAATGTTTAATCCTCAAACTGAAATCAAAGAAATATTAAACACACATAGTAAACACACAATATAATTTAATTTCAATAGTAAATTGACAAAAGTAGACATAATAAACCTATTTTGATCAACTGGTCACCCATATATATAAAATCTTCCCCTTTAATATGTGACACCAACACTAGATTTTCGGTTTGTTCCACAAGCTATAAGAATTCACTATTCAAATAAATTGGAAAGGTGGGTGAGAGGGATGAAAAAATGTTTCAGAAAATATTCAGAAAATATGAGTATCTTCTGCAACAATTTTGTGTAAATGGTTGCCTAGTTTCCTGATAGGCACATTGCAATATTGTTATAATGTTCATGAGTCCTGATCATTGCACATTGCAATATTGTTATAATGTTCATCAGTCCTGATCTTTGATAAATAATAACAGAATTTTATTTTTACAGAGGACTTCATGAAAACATTTTTTTGTAATCAGAACTAATCCCTATAACTCCAAAAAAAAATTTAAATATCTTAGATATCTATATTCAAGAATGTGTAAGTTAAAACAATTTCAATAATTAAACCAAATTTTCTTTTCAGGAAATGGAGTATCTCATGAAAATTGAGTCAGAAGTTAGGAAACAGTTAGCTAGACAGGCAGCTGCACATAGTGACCATCTCAAGGATGTTTTGTCTGTACAGCAACAACAACTCAATAAAGAGTTCAGCAGGGAACTGCAGACCAAGCTTTTAGAACAACGAGAAAAGTTCCAGTCTGAAGTGGTGGCTTGGATTGGAAGACTGAAAGGAATAGAGGCAGCGTTAGAAGGTTGAGTTCATTTTTTTTTCATTGTTAATAATTCTACCCCCCCCCCCCCCCCCCCAAAAAAAAAAAACCACACACATGAAAGAAAGGTATATATGATAATTTCAATGGAATATAATAGTTGGTATATGTTGACAATTTTCTGAAACACTTTTTCAGTCCTCTCCTCTCACACACACACATTTTTCTTTGGCCTATCAGTTGTAGCCAGTGAAAATAAAATACTTCACTGTAGCAGTTTAGTTTTACCCACTTATATACACAATGACATTTCATTAGTTCATCACCAGTTCTATATCTAGGAAAGTGTTCTAAGGGGGGGGGGGGGTCGACACAAGCGATACAAAGACACCCATACGAGCTACCTCAAGGAGTGTAATATTGACATTCTTGGCCTGAATACATGAGTGTCCAAGTTTCAAGATAGGAGGCAAGGAGAGTGGCCAGCATGAAAGAACATAGCCAACAAAAAGCTGAGAGAAGAAGCAGGCCTATCTCACCCATGCATGTGTGTGTCCAGCTTTTTAAAGTAAGGATTGGACTTAAATGCGAATAGAATCCCGTCAAAAAAAAAAAAAAAAAAAAATTATAGCTTTTATATAGTGCTACTTTCATGTTTATAGCATATCTGGGAGAAGGTTTTCCATGCTGCCTTTAGGCGCTCAGTAAACACAACTCTGCCCAAGTCTGCCCTTCATAGGTAGCCAAGCCAAGCCAAGTACTTAGCCTCTTGACCATATCTTTTACACACACTTGTTTTTGCAATTTGGAGTTATAATTTTGTTCAGTGATACACATGTATCTTTAATACTGAATTTACACTTCGTCAGTCTTCTTAAAGTGCTTTGCAGTGTTTTCTCAAGGACTTTTTTTTTTGCTCTATTAAAAATCTGCATCCAGCCATTAAGAAATATTGGAATAAATCAATAAAAAAAAATGTGTATTTGTGAAAGTTTTATTTATTTTTTTACATGAAAAATGTACCACCACATTGTAAGGAATTACTGTTTAAAAATTTCATATTTTTTGTTTCCTCTTATTGAGAGAATGTGTGATTACTGATTGAGTGCGCCAGAGCTTTGGCTTATAAGCAAAAAAAAAATTGAGTGAATTCAGTTGAATCCATGAAGCCACCATTTTTTTTTTCACTATCACATTTTTTTCATGGAAGTGTTAACTGTAAACCAAAAATAAATTATTTTCACACAATGCGAAGACAATACATTTGTTAACATTTCACAGATTTACCAAAAGCATGATAGTATACAAGTTTTAGTGTTGACAAAATATCATTTGATATAAATTAGTTTTTGTTGGTTGCATTATAAGTGAAAACAATGCCAGTCCTAAGATAAAGTATAAACTTGGTCTGTACAAATATTGAGTACAATAACAATGATCAATGTTGCTGACCAATAAGAATAGCCATTCAATCCACTTAGTTCAATTTCTACAGACATGTTCAAATAGCAAATTTGCTTAAAATGCAGTAAGAGCATCGTTGGGTGAAATATCTCTATCTTAAGTATGCACCCAGGGCTCAACAGTTGGCTTTGCATGCTTACTAAAAACAAAAGTGCAATAGCTCCTTTACTACAGCAAGCAAAGGTGCCAAGTCTTCCTCTCACTCAGTATATCTCATATTTGTTTTAAGGATATGAAAATCATATTTAGTACATTTCAACATAATATTACTACATATGATCATCTATGCTTTAAGTTGTTCTTATATGAAACACTTTTAAGTTGTTTATATATGTTATGTATTAAGATGTTTGTTAAACTTTCTTTCTTAAGTTACAGTATTGCTAAAAAGAAATATGAATTTGTGTTTTCATATAGTTTTCAAAAGTACAAGCTAATTATATTTATTTTTCTCATAACCAGCAAGAGCTGATAGTGAAAAGTTGGCAAGGTTTGCCCAAAATCTTTGGTTGGCCTGCATTTCTCTCAATTCAGCTATCCAGTTTGGTGATGACAATAATTCAGAAACAGTGCCTCTTCGAAAAAGGATAGAGGCAATTTTAAATTCTTCTAATAAAGTAAGCATTATTTTTTATACTGTACCAACTTCTTTAGTTTTTTATATTATTAGCCATTCTATATCTATATATATATATAATATAATATATATATTATTGCTTTTCTTTTTTGAAGCCAAGTAAACTAGATATCTAATACTTTTCAGCATCCATTTGTCATGACAGTTGCAAATACCATACCCGTTCAGGCCTTGGACACAGGAATCAGCACTGAAGAAAAGCTTCGACTTAGATTTTTCAGAGTGTCTAAAATCTGTAGAAGACTTGGTCTTATCAGAGAGCCTAATACATCTTTGTACAAATACCTTATATCTTACTTACACTCTATGTTTGTGTTTGACAACATCGTGGCCACCTCAGAGAATGATGTGATAGATTTAAGCTCGATGGACAACTATGCCCTGTTGGCCCATGCCCAGTACTGGATGGAGAGGGGAAATCTTAACATTGCTCTGCGCTTCATGTGCCAGCTGACTGGGGAACCTAGGAGGGCTGCAAGTGATTGGATTAATGAGGCCAGGCTACTCTTAGAGACAAGGCAGAGTGCACATGCACTAACTGCTTATGCATCAGCCACAGGATTAGCCCATACCTTTTGAAACTTTATATATGCATAGAGTCTAAAAATGTTAAGAAAAATAGTCGTATAGTTTTCTGATCTTTTGCTGCATTATTTGTCATGGTACATTGATCATTTGTTTTTGTTTATTATATTTAAATTAGAAACTAATTTATTACCTGGAAGCACTATATTCTTATATATTTTACATATCAAGATTTGTAAAATGTATAAGCTTTCTTTCGACTTGTTTCTCTAATTTCTTTCTGATAGGTATTGACGATAGAACAAATAGACACAGCTTTACTTAAAACTGTGAAAATTAAGAAGGTAGAAATACATTTTGTTATATGGTGTTAGTAGTAACTTGTTTGCATTTACTTGGTTGCTAGGTCATATAAGAGTAGATTGTTTCATTTGCATGTATTACAATATTGGTAATGATGTGTGATTGATTTATGATATTGCTCCCATATACCATACTTCAAATTTATTAGTATTTATTTATTAGCAGACTATTGGTAAAGTTTTGAGTTTTCCTGATCTCAGTTAAACAACAAAACTTCAATTTTAAAATATTGTAATCATTAAACTAATAAAAAAAAATATAGGTTATTAAAATGCTTATAAAATATATTGTCTCTGACCTACTGTAATGTACCAAAATATTTTTGTTTTGTTTTAGAATTTCATATTTAATAAAATGCTTTCTGATATTTACATACATGTCAGATGTTAAATGTTATTTATTTTATCAACAAAATTAAAAACCTTGATCATAATGCTTACCAAATGTGTTTGCATTTATTTTAATAATTTTTAAATCTGTAGCAGTGTTTCAAAAATGTTCCTTAACTTTTCTGAGTATTTTACTAGAGATTAATTCACATTGTGGCCTACTAGTTATTTTAATTATTCCAGTAGTTTTAGAGCACCATTTGAAAAGCAATAGAGAGATCTAGTATGTAAATCAAATCTTTTCATAGAGATTGCAGGTTAGACTTTTTAGAACAAGAGAATAAAACATGGCCTTTTTCAAACTCGACTTTACTGTTGTTGGTATGGATTGATTTTAAAGTTCTAATAAAAGTTGATTACTGTTTTGTTTATACTATGTACATTTGTTACTTGACTTATGTGAGTAAATGAAATATAAATGAAACATACTTCAGCCTAAAGCTGTGTTCTCTTTTGCTGAATAGTGTGATTAGTCAATGGTTCTTACACAATATATGCTACATGTATCACATTGAGAAACAAGCAATAGAAGAAAGATTACTTTTTTAAAAACAAAACTTATCTAAAGGAAATAACCAATCATTTTAACTAAATTAATTAGTACTAATTCATTAATTTGTTAATTTTAGGCTCAATTTGTGTATTTTTATCGACTATGAATAATTGTGCAAAATTTCAACTTGATCCGAGAATGGGAAATAGGAGAAAAAATGTTTAAACTTTTTACCAGACGACTGATAATCAGAATGAGTTTGATTGATATAAGTATTGTTTAAAAAAAAAAGCTGAACTTAATGTGCTACCTACTTTTGGTCATATGTACATTTGAATACAAACTGAAATAGAGTTATTACAATTTAGTGTGTGCATAAACTTATCCTGCAGTGATATACTCGGCTGGAGCCAAATGTGGCCAGATAGTGAAAAATGGCTGAATATTCAGCCTGAGCTACTATCCAGTGCACCCCTAGCAAAAACTGTAGATCCAAAACTCATAGTTATTGTGGGATTTATGAACTAGAGGAACTATTAGAATTAAAAGAACATATTGACATGAGCATGTTAAGAGTTGAATATTTCCATTACAACATAAAATCATTTCATTGTTGTTGTTTATTTTTATTACAAGCAACTGAAAAAAAAAAGTATTAAATGACAAGATGAAATAAAACAAAACAATTGGTAGTAATGAATATATAATAAATACACATACACATGTCTACATCAACAACAATAATACCAACATTTATTCATATAGTACTCTCTTAGCAAACATACTCCAAGGTGCGGTTTTGAGACTTTACAAGGTAATAAGGATATTAATATGGATTTTGCAAATATTTTTCAAAGAATGAGGTGTACCTATGGACATACAAAATGATTTCTTATCTCTAGTTCTAAGTAGTAATGTAGAACATTCAAAACAACACATACATCATTGTGGGGGGGGGGAGTCAAATATTATGTACACATTGGCTTAGGATGGAAAGATGTGTCCTCTACAAATGGTGATATGTGAGAGACTAGTTATTGTATGCTTTATAATCTTGAACAGCTATAACATAGCACTTTAATATGTTGCATGTTATACAATCCACATCTACTTTATATGGTGGTATCAAAGTTTAAAAAAAAAAAGCAATTCAGGTGTTTTTTTTTATATTTCTAAAACATTATTAGGTCTTTATTTAAACCAAAAATTTCTTTCATTGTGGAGATACATATCTCTTTGTATTTAAAAGTAATCTTAGAAGACCTAAAATCCATGAGCTTCAACTGTGGAAGTTGCCTATAATGTATCTCTGTGCATTGAATGGCATGGGAGGATATAAATTTGAGTGTAACTATGTTTTAGTAAATTGTGCTAGATACTGTTGGAATAGCAGTAATAGAATAAACTATCTAATATATTCATTATTAGGGTCCTAATAGTTTGGTTATGCAGTATTTCAAATCCATAATGAAAAGCTAAAAAAACAAACAAAATGGAATTACCTCGGAATTATATCAGTTATTACTACAATAAAAGATACATCTTTTCAATAAAGTTCCAGAAGATAATTTATAAAAGTAATTATTAGAAATCCTTAAATCTTGCACTGTTTTGATTTATTACTTTTTTTTAGATATTCTGTACATGCTTTGAAGAAAATGGTAGCCTTTGAAATAGTCGAAAAAGTAAGCTTGGTAGTAATATGCAAAGTATTTCAATTAAAAATTGTGTCCAACATTTGTATTCACTATATAATAAAAAAAATATCCCATTTTACAAAATGATAATAGCTAGTGCAAGTAAATCTTTTTTTTTTTTTTTAAAATAGAAACAAAGCAAGGCAAAAATGTGTAAGCTCTAGTTTCTGTTCACAATGGAACAATGATTAGAAATTGCACATGATTGCACAAAATTTTTTTTGTTAAATTTCTACATTCTAAAGCATACAGAAAATGTGTAAATAGTAGTTACTGGAGTCTGACATTCAAGTTATTTTGCAGTTATCAATTCAAAGATTTGTTTAGTAGTTTGTAGTATATCACCGGAACACAAAATATACAAAGTTCATAACATTTTCACATCAGAAAATAAATAAATCCAATTATATATACAATTATTTGGCAATCAACAAATAATGGGGCTTTATCACCAAATGTGCCTAAACCAAAATGTCTGGAACTACCAGAACTTTGAAATTGTTTTATCTATTCACATTAGAAGTTTGATAATAATGACTTTACTCTTACAATCAACATTTCTGGTGTTATTTTTTTAAAGGTAATAGTTTGTTTGTTATTTTTAAAGTTTAAAGTTAGTCATATCATTCACAGTATTATTTCAAATGTTGGTGACATTTATAGAAATATTTAATTCTTAAATTAAAGTTTTTAATTGTATTGGTCTTGTAGCTCTACATACTTTTCTTATCTTATAAAATACAGATGTTTCTTCAAAAAAATGTCATGAATGTTAACCAATGACTTAAATTCTGCCAAGTCATTGGTTTTCCTAGCTGGCTCAGGCAACCCATTCCATGCTCTAATAGCACCAGGGAAGAAGGAGCATTTTCTTCCACTAAGAAATGCAGTTAACATTAAATTGAGATTAATTTTCTCTAAAATTATAGTTTACAAACGTTGGCTGCTGATGTTGCTGATTTGTCAAAAGGCCTACTTCTTTTACATCTTATAAGAAAGAAAATAATATGAACTTTTTTTTCGTAAAAATTTATTCAAAGGAACAATTACCAAAAGTTTAAGAATATAGATCCATAATTTTTTTTACAAAATATAAACATGAATAATTTTCTCTCTAATAATTCTAAACTCTAAATTTTTAATTCAATTTAAATAAAACAAAAGTTATTTTAATTTGATAAAACATAACTTGTGACCCAACTCAATGAATAGGTCACATATATCTAGATCTTTTTGTATTCAATACATGCTATGCTAATCATTAGGCATCAGTTAACATCACAAGATTGAATTCATTGCTGGACTAAATGCTGAAGAGATATTACAGTATTTACAGTAAGGATGCACATCTTTGGCATGTGTTATTGTATAACACATTAAAATGTCCTTTAAAAAAAACTTATATCCATATCCTGCTTTTCCTATATATAGATTATTGAATGAAAAGGACATCAGATTTAAAAATCAAACCAATATTTTGTTATTAAAAGCTTCATTTAAAAGAGTTTTTAATTTATATCTACCTTGAGTTCAGGGCTACAATTTAAAGCTATAGTTCAATATTGTGTAAAAAGTTTTTATTTTTGATATTTTGTAATCAAATGAGGTTTGTCTTTATCATATAGCCTTCATAAGGAAACTTAAAAGTAATTAGAATCCTCCAGTAACAACCATTGCAGCAACAGTGAGGTAACATTCTTTAACTGGAGAAAAACTCATATGGTTCATAGTATCAATTCATACTTGATTGAACAATGCAATTCAAAGTTTTAAAATTTGACAATCAGTAGGCCTACTTGTACTAAATATTCAAATGGTCAAGAAGATACTGGTATCTTTGGTGACAGTAAATGTAAATCTAAAATTAATCTTTAAAACATGGAAATGATGTAATTTATTTGATTTTGTTAATCTTAAAGGTTCTCAAGACTAATATTTCAAACTAGGACCTATATAAATCATTACAATAAAATTGCCCACTGTAAAAATTCAATCTTAATTCTTTGGTGCTGGTCTCTAACCCATCTTTTTTTTTTTTTTGGGTGGGGGGAGGAGGGGCCAGACCACAATATTTAACAGCAGGCACCTCTTTTCTTTTGCTCTAAAAAAGAAGTATTTTTTAATCACTTTTCAGAAGGAACTAAAACTTGATTTTGATTTGTGTGTGGATGTGTGTGTGAAACAGCCAACAACATTGAGAGAAAATATTTTCTGGTTTGAGCTTATTAAGTAGCCTAGCATTCATTACAACAGCTATCTTTTTTTTTTCTTTTTTCATTAATACAGTCTATCTGTGATTGGGATACTTAGATTTCATTTTTTGATAAATTTGTGTTTTTTTTTTCAGCCAAACAACATTAATGTTTTTTTTTTTTTTTTGACTGTATAATATTTATTTATTACTAGAAGCTTCTTATAATAAAGTTTATCCTTGTTATATATATATATATATCAATTGTAGTACAAAAAGTAAATTTAAATGTTGTAATGTTTATATATATATATATATACAAGCTTTAGGCTGAGTATAAACTGTAGGTCTTTTCAGAGAATATAACAAACTTTATCCAAATGCCGCTTTTATTATCAATATTAGTAGTTAAAATTAGCTAAAATTGTGACTATATTAAGACTAATATTGTGACTATCACATAAGTGGTAGGAGCTACGTATTGATGAAAAATGATTATAGTCAACCATAGACAGAAATATATAGACTGTCCACTCACTCATTTTATTATGCTGTCTATACCGATAAGTCTAGTGAAAAAAGATATGCCAAGAATTTTCTGATTCAGCTCTCCATTCAAAAGAAAACTTTTCATGAATCTGTTTTATACATAAACATAAAAAAATATCTGCTAAGAATTTATAGCTCTGGATTCTTAATATTATAATTATAAATTATAATCTAGTTCACATAGTTTATAAATCTATAAAAGATACCTAATCATATCAACAAGAATCAACTTTTTTAATGGTACAAAGTACATAAATTATGTCCATTATTACATTCACATACATTATTTCATTATCAGTAGGCTACTATCATTCAGGTACCTGTTGAAGTTTTGTTCCGTTCGTTTGTTCATTATTGGTCAAAGTTTTTGGAATGTTTATTTGCGTTGTTTAATTGTGAGTAAATCACCATATTAACTTTTTTCCCCATTAAGAACAAACTTCCAACTCTTATTGCAGATATTTCCACTGTAATTTGTTTCTTATGGTGTTTGCAAGGGCAATCATTTTATGATTGTAGCTTTTGTTGTTTAAAAATGATAATTTGATCGAAGATCCAAACACACTCAAATCATGTAGTCTTAACCTTCAGTGCTCTTCACCCATCACCTGCTACATGCAACAATCAAAACACCAATGGTCGCCATAATTGCTGGTTTGATTGTGATAGAAGCTGAGTTTTTCCTGTTAGGGTCTGAGATCACCGAGCTTTTGTCAGGAACTGTGGGTATAAATGATAGTTATTTACAAATGAATTATAAATAGATTTAAGTAAAAAAAAATGCCCACATAAAAGGAGACAATATAAAATGAATATTAAATTTTCGGGCACATCTCCGCTATACTGTCATAAGAATATATGAATTAATAAAATAGTAAATAAAACGTCAGTGATGTAGACTATATAGGATGTAAAATGATATTTAAAAAATACAATGAAAACATTAAAATAGGTTTGATGATTAAAACTAAAGATTATTTTCAGGTCACCAGGGAACTACATGTCTTCTGTGTCTGCCAGCTAATTTTTGAATAGCCACCAAAACTGCACAAACAATGCCGAGAAGTGTGTGTGTGTGTTGGGTACTTGGAGAGACATCCATTGGTCTCTGTGTTTAGGTTTTCTCTCCTCAAAAGCATCGTGAAAAGATCTCTAGAAATTAAGGACTGTCATGGCGTGGCCTTATTTAAGTCCTATCATTTTGGTTACACCTCATTTAGCATAGGTCACTAACCAACTCCCCCCCCCCCCCAGGCGTTTTGGTTCTAGGCGAGTCTCTCCAACTGTTCCCACATCTCGCCCATTGCTTGGCCTCTGCTTCCAAATCGCGGCGCCATGTAATCCTGGGCCATTCCCTCTCCATCTTTCCTTGAGGTATCCAGGTGAGAGCTTGCCTTGTAATGTAGGGTGCAGGCTTGCGAATGGTGTGGCCTATCCATCTCCGGCGTCTCTGAAGGATATCTACTTTAATGGGCTGCTGCTTTGTTCCTTTTCACAATTTCTCACTCGAGATGTTGTTTTGCTAGCGGATCATACGACCCTTCCTGAGGAAGGTATTGAATACATAGATTTTCTTCATGGTGTTGATAGTGGTCCTCCAGGTCTCTGCTCCATAAAGTAGTATTGGCTTAAGAATGGTGTTGATGAGCCTGATCTTGGTGGTGCTTACTTTCCTTGATCCCAAGGTGTTCTTCAGCTGATGGAAGAATGCTTGGGTTTTACCAATGCGGGTTCTGACATCTGCATCTGTTCCACCATTGTTGTCGTACTACCAAGATAGGTGAAGCTTTTCACCTCTTCTAGTGCCTCGCCTTAAACCGTAATGGCTGTGTTGTTGGACGCCTTTATCTTGAACACATTGCCCTTCCCTTGTTTATGGTAAGACCAATGTTAACTGAATTGTCTGCAGTGGTGCTTATCTTTTCCTTCATCTGCTGTTGTGTGAGAGAAGTCGATACCGTTTAGCTGTTTCCCCAGTGTCCACTGTACACAGATGACTCTGGCTTTCACCGACATGTGTCATGAGCCTTCCAGCTGAAGGTTAATCTCCTCCCGTGTCCCTGACTTCTGTTGATTTGCTGTTTGGTGTTTATTTAGCTTGTAGGTTTTCAACCTTCTTTCTTTTTCAGTTAGGATTATGGCTGTGTCGGTTATATAATTCGGCGTAGTGATCAACCAAAACCTGTATTTCGGGCTTGGTCCCAAGAAGTAAATACATTTTTCTGACACTGGTCTAATTATTAATAACATACACTGCGGTCCAATACTGAAGGGTTACCTTCTTTATTGCCAAGATTTGACCCCTGGTGGCTGTTATATCTGGGATCAGAGTGCCTATGGCCCCCTCTGTCGTTTTCCTTAGTGTCATCCTTGTCACCAGGCGCTTCACTGCAAAGATTAATACAAATTACTTAGAGATAGGCCTATATAAGAAGGTTATGTTACGTAAAAACACACATACATCAATGAAAATTAAAGCGTAAACGCGATTTTAAAAAATAATAATAATAAAAAACAATAACACTTCTACCAGCAAATTGACATTATCTTTTTTTTTTCCTTAAAAAAAAATGGAATAGCTGTATGAATGCGCGCGTGTGTGTTTGGCTTACATGTTTAGGATGTTTTTTCAAATTTGAAGATTATTACATCCGAGCCAGCCCAAACCTCCCACAAGACCCGGGACCATCAGCTATCAAATAACAACTTTATATACATAAAGAACAAAGCAGTGGTTTGGATCATGCTAGTCTCCTTACATTTTTTGTTCTAAGGCGGTATTTTGGGATTAGTATCTTGTTTAGACCTTTCGATAAGATATACAGCTCTGGGGGACATAGTCCTCTTTCTCTGGTGACACTAGGCAAGGGCTTGTTTCGTTAGTTCCAATTTACAGCTTCCGGAACACGTGTTGTCTTATTCTGGTGTGTTCTGTTTGGAGTTCCAACATTATTGGATGTATTCTATGGGTTGAAACAAGTATTATCCTCCACATTTCACAACTATTTTGGTAATCAATATAACTGTATTCTTGTGGTTGCCGTACTCAAGTAACCCCAATATTAGCTTCATATTATGCTCGTTTTTTCATTTGGCTGTGCGCTGAACTGTCAGTCGTCTCAATGGTCCCGGGTTCATACCATGCCCGCTGCCATCCCCCGTCGTTCTGCGGGAGGTCAGGACTAGGAAATCTTCAACATTGAAGGAATATCCGAAGCATGTAAAACATTTTATATATATATTTTTAAAATTCCTTTATTTCCCATCCTAGGCGAGCACTTCGAAAACTGCTCATGGAAAATACCAACTTATCATTTGAGAACCATCGCTTCGTGACATTAATGCATTACATAGCATTGCACACTAATAACAATAACAATAAGGCTAGTCCTACTTGCTGGAGACCCAATGGTGGCTCTCGCCATTGTTGAAAAGCTGCCCGCCATCGTGCTGGTCAATGTTCTGGCTCATCTCAGGGCGCACCGTGGTGGTAGTGGTCGATTTAGGGAGCGGTCTGGGCGTCTCTGATGAGTTGAACAATAAATGAAACATTATTGATTATGATATTCCCCCATTCCCCTCCCCTTATTTTTGGATGTTTAAAACACTTAAGCAGAGCTTGAACCCCCCCCCCCCCCCAGCCCAGAATGGAAGAAGCACTTAGTTATACACTGAACACATTTTAAACAACATTTCACGTCGATAAATTATCATAAACCTCGTCCTCCATTGCTAGCATGTTACTTTAACCAAATTTAAAGTAATACAAATTGAAAAAAAAAAAACTTTTTATAAAAGAGCAAATGTAGCTCGGAAATTAATTGTCTCGTATTCATTGCGAAAGAGAAGATTTATTGTAAAGAATGTGTCATTTAACTCTTTCTCTTTCTATTGATGATACCTTCGTCGATTTGACCTCATTAAATTAAATTAATGTTTGATTTTATAAACTTGACTTTGTCTTATATAAAAAGATAATGCATTTCCCTTTAATTCTAGACCAAATACAACATTTTCTGATAACAAACGACAAAGCTATTGAAGCTTATTCAAAACAGTGGATTGAAATTTTAATGAGCAAAATGTAGGATTCCGTCGAAACGTGGAAAATAGTTACGGAGAGAAAGAGTTAAATCCTTTTTTGGTTTCATAAACATAGTTTATGTAAGCTTGATTTCATTTATGATATTTTAATGTAAAGGCTTTGTTCATATGTTCATATCATGGTTCTATTATCTTTCTTTTTTTTTTCTTAGGCACACTTTTTGTTTCACATCTGATAACTGTGCACTATTTGAAAACTGAACATAAACCTCAAATCCGAGAGATATACTGTTGTTTGTGAGATTTAACAAGGAAATTTGTCTTACAATTTGTGCATTACACCAAACAAAAAACATTATAACTATAAGAAACCAAAGTGTACATTCACACCAGACTCACTCATAATTTACATGTGACAAAGTTTATACCAGATTGTTCTTATTTAATGATTTGATTGCCAGGGGAACAAAAGAGTGTTTGTGTCTGTTTGTCTTTGCTATCGGTGTCTTGTATCTCTTTTGTGATGGTAAAATCACAAAATCCTGACACAAAGGGTGATTCTTTATTTCGAGGATCTTGTTAGCTTTTTTATAGATGTTTGTCTCAAACAACTGCCCAAATGGGGTTTGTTTTTTGCCAATGATTTTGCCAGCAGCATTTAGGATTCTATTAAGTTTATTTTTATTTTTAATGCTTAGATTGCCATACCAGGCAGTGATATTGAAACTTAAAATATTGCAGATGTGAGCGTGATAAAACATAGCCAAGGCCTTTTCGCTAACATTAAACGAGGACAGTTTTCTTAGTAGTCGTAATCTTTGCTGCCCTTTTTTGCTGATATAATCAGTATTTGCAGTAAAATTTAGTTTATTGTCTAGGATAGTACCAAGGTATTTAAAGGTTTGCACAATTTCAATAGTATCTCCAGCTACAGAAACAATATCATTTTCCTTCTTGTCCCTGCAAAAATCGATTATCATTTCTTTGGTTTTTTTTTACATTTAATAATAAAAAATTATCTTTACAGTATTCCTCAATGTGTTCTAATTCTTTGAAATACTCATTTACGTCTGAGCTCTCTGAGAGCAGGGCAAGAAGAGCCGCATCATCAGCGAATTTTGTGAAGGAGCAACAAGAACTATCGGATTGAAAATCATTGGTGTACAAAATGAACCACAATGGCGATGTCACAGCCCCCTGGGGCGCCCCTGTGTTAACTATGCGTTCATTAGATATAACATTGTTTACCCTAACCCTCTGAGCTCTCTGGGTCAAAAATTCATTAGCCCATAGTATTATGTATGGACTAATCTGCAACGCTTTCATCTTTTCAATGAGTAAATGAAGTTGTATAGTGTTAAAAGCTGATGAGAAATCCATAAAGAGCAATCTTACATAAGTGTTCGGTAAGTCCAGATGTTTGTAGACACAGTTTAAAATATTTAGGATGGCATCGTCTACACCTTTACCCTTTTGGTAAGCAAATTGTAAAGGGTTTAACTTATTACAAAGATCATTCAGAAGAAACATTTTAACCAATTTTTCTAAACATTTAGACACAATGGAAGTAAGTGAAACAGGTCTATAGTCATTCATTTCCTTCGGTTTGGAAACCTTTGGCACAGGTACAATTATAGATGACTTCCACACAGGTGGTATCTCATGGTTTAGTAATGAAGTATAAAAAATATCTTGGAAAGGTTCAGCTAGTTGTTCAGCACATTCTTTTAAGATTCGCCCTTTTATTCCATCAGGCCCACCAGCTTTCATTGGGTTGACGTTTTTGAAAATGTTACAAACTTGCTCTTTAGTAATCGCTAATTCTAAGCAGTTGTTAACATTGACATCCTCAAGGGCTTTGAGTCTTAGATAATTAAAATCTATCGTGTCGAAGCGACAATAGAAATCATTTAACTCGTTGACCAATGTTTTTTCGTCTCTTGTAGCAAGATTATTTTTAAATTTGACTTGTGCTCCTGCCATTTTGTTCATGATGCCCCACGCCTGTCTCATGTCACTTGTATTAATTGTGTCTTCCAGCTTGGTGCGGTAGTTTCTCCTCCCTTCCTCAAGAACGACGTTAAGATTTCGTTGAGCTATTTTCCTTGTCTGTCCATCGCCACTCATAAATGCTCTTTTCTTTTTGATTATTTCCCGTTTTATTTTTGCAGTGACCCATGGTTTATTGTTGGGGTATATCTTGATGCTCTTACTGCTGACACACATGTTTTCACAGAATTTGATGTAATTTGTCACTGCGTCGACCCATTCTTCCAGATTTGAAGTGGTCTCTTTGAACAAATTCCAGTCAGTGCAGTCTAGACATCCCTGTAGTTTGAGAATATTGTCTTGTGTCCATTCTTGTACGTTTTTTTGAATGATTTTTCCTTCTTTAAGTTTTGTACGGTAAGTAGGCAGCAGTTGTATTGTTTTGTGGTCCGATGATCCTAGTGGTGGCTTTTCACGAGATGTGAATGCTCCTTTGATGTTACAATAACATAAGTCCAGAGTTCTGCTAAGCCATTACTTGCCCCAGCGCAGTCAAGAGGGTTTTGCTGTCAGAACCCCCTCTTCTATAAAACAAAACAAAAAAAAATGTAAACGACAATCCAGGGGCGTAACTAGGGATTTGGGGGCCCGGGAGAATTGACTTCTTTGGGGGCCCCTTGCATTTTGACATTCGACATATGACATGAGATAATGTACGCAAAAATATATAAGCCCAAAATCAAATTGGTTCAGTATATCAGTAAACTTAACAAAAAAATAATCATGAAGACTCTTTTAATGAATATTGCCGTTGTTTATTTGTTAAATAATGCACAAGTGACAAATCTAAATTGATATCGCTTCACGTCGTGCATTCTGTGCAGCAAAGACATCTATAACATCAACTACATCGATACTTTCTAGTATTTGTGACTTCACTGACGTTAAAGCCATGATAAGCCTTTCTTGCGTCATTGTGCTCCTGAGATACTTTTTGATGAACCTTGAGCTTTGAGAATGATCTCCCACATGACGTAATGGAAGTGGCCTGAGTTAGCGGTATTCGGAGGAGGTTGAAAGTTTGAGCACACGTAATTCCCATTTGATGCCTTTTTACCTAAATATGTCTATTGGTGATTGTATTACTGGTTTGTTGATGAAAAGTGCTCGTGCATCAATGACATCATTGAAAAAGCGATTTGCCATTTATTTCATCATACAAACAGGAAAAGTAGCACAGTTTGTCATAAGCGTGTCTTCATCTAACAGGTGTCTTGGTTCAAGAAGAAACCCAAAGGTATCCATTTTCTTTTCAGCCTTTGGAATCTGCCCTTCATCTCCATATGAAATCTGTCCAGCACTTCTGTCGCAACACGTTTGAATTGCAGTTCTATTGACAGTCCTACTTTAGAACTCAACTTCCCATCAAGTCTTTTCTTTCTTCTGGTTGTTTTGATTACAGGGAATCCATAGTATTCACTACCTTCTTTTGCTTTTTCGATGGATTGGGTTTTTGTCAGTTTCTCATCATTTTGCAGTAAGCATGAAAGGGTACTAATTTCTTTAGCAGCTTCCCGTATATGCAGTCCAGACTTTTGTAGTTTCTTCTGAACTATATTAATTGGGCGCAGGAGCTTTGACCAGAATTCAAGATAGGCAAAAAATTCTTAATTTTCCACTGCATGAAGAAGATTCTGTGCTAATATTATATGATATTACGTCATTGTTGGTTGTTTATGTTTTGTGCGAAAGTAAAAGGATTCGATGGAAATAAGAAGAGAGTTTCCATTGGATTGAGGAAAGATGAAAAGAGGGGTAATAACTCGAGTGTGAAGTTTAATTCTGAAATTATAGACGCCAAACCCGATTAATGGACTATTTTAGCATTATTAAGAATAACTTTTAGATCTGTTATACTCGATTTTGTAAATTTTCCTTCAAGGTTAATTAGTGTAGCCATAAAATACTCGCCATTTAGATCTATTATTAGTAAAGGTAACAAGATACCTGGAATTCGCTGTATATCATGCAGTTTTATTCGTGTCTACAAAGTTCAAAATGTAAAACTAACTTAAAAAAATGATTTCTGTGGGAAAAAGTATTTTTAAAATGTCAACAAAGTCAACGTACTGATAGACCTAGATCTAGGTTTAGACTTTGTGATAAATTTAATCCATAAATGTTGAAAAAAAAAGACACCCGTTGACACTATTTGTCAATCAAATATATTAATTTATGTATTTACAAATAAATTTCGGACACCCATTTGGGCCCCCCCCCAGGTGGGGGCCCGGGGGGATTTTCAAATTCTCCCCCCCCCCCCGTAGTTACGCCACTGCGTCAATCCCCAAATTCTAAGAGCATAGCTAAGGAAGATTTCGATTTTAAAACCCCTCCGAAATCTACGATAAAACCCCATCTTCAATATAAGACTATCCATACATGTCACCAGATTCTAGCCAAGTATGATGTAATAGCCTACATTCTTAGACTACTAGTACTTCGTCTCCCATTTGCACTTACGTTCCAATTCTACTAAATATTTCATCACCCAAGACCCACACGCACGCACGCATGCTGTAACACACACACACAACTTGCCGTTGCAGACTTCAGCTAATACTGTGAAGGAACTGGAAATAGACCGGCATACAAAGGGAAGCTACTGACCGTGCAAAATCATTTTCTCTGAATCGTTCCCGATGAGGTTTTCTGCATAGCACTCATATTCCCCGTAATCTTCTTCCGTCACGGCATGTATCCTCAGGCTCAGCACCACTTTGTTTTTCTCACTGAAAGCGTCCACGTAATAATTTGGGTTCTTGGTAAGGTCGATCCCTTTCTTCTTCCAGCTGCTAAGGTTAAGTGGGTTGGCCACAACCTCGCACTCCAAAATTGTGCCTTTGCCTCTCACTTGCCCAATTTTTTTCACAGGCAATGTTACCTCTGGTGCGTCTGTTGGTAAAACAATAAATTTAGGCACATTTAGGCAAATAGATTTAGTTGTATGGTCAAACGCATCAGCGTGTATAAAACAAGGTATAATATAAAATAGCCTCAGACACTTATTGTTGCACAAGTATTTGGTGCTTTTTTAGAAACTTCATGTTGCACAAATATTTGGTGCTTTTTGAGAAACTTAATGTTGCAGAAATATTTGATGCTTGGAGAGAAACTTAATGTTGCACAAATATTTGGTGCTTGGAGAGAAACTTAATGTTGCAGAAATATTTGATGCTTGGAGAGAAACTTAATGTTGCACAAATATTTGGTGCTTTTTGAGACACTTAATGTTGCACTAATATTTGATGCTTGGAGAGAAACTTAATGTTGCACAAATATTTGGTGCTTGGAGAGAAACTTCATGTTGCACAAATATTTGGTGCTTGGAGAGAAACTTAATGTTGCACAAATATTTGGTGCTTTTTGAGAAACTTAATGTTGGACTATTATTTGGTGCTTGGAGAGAAACTTCATGTTGCACAAAATATTTGGTGCTTTTTGAGACACTTAATGTTGCACAAACATTTGGTGCTTTTTGAGACACTTAATGTTGCACAAATATTTGGTGCTTTTTGAGACACTTAATGTTGCACAAATATTTGGTGCTTGGGGAAAAACTTAATGTTGCACAAATATTTGGTGCTCGGTGAAAAAACTTGTAAAAACAGTTTCCTCATTCCTAAGTATGGCGAAAGTGTAATCAAACATAGATTTGTTTAGGTCAGACATTTTAAAATGTACACTGTTAAGTTGTATGAAGCTTAAGCCCGGTTTTAAGTATGTAGAGGCCCGGGGCAGGATTTTGTGGAAGCCCCTACAATTGTTTGAAAGCTTTAATAAAGATCCAGTTATGAATGAAAAGACTTCTATCGAGAAATTATGCTATATTTTATAAGAAAAAATAAGTGTTCTTGTCAATTGAATCTCAATTTTCTTTTGAAAATAATTTTTAATATAAATATTTTAGTTTCAAAAAGTGTATATGTTTGAGTTTGTGGAGTGTAAGCCCCTTGGTAAACGCACTGTCGTAAATCCGGAGCTGTATTGACGTATTCAGAGCATGGTACAAGCGTACACTTCAAAACTGCGACTTTTTCGCCAGCCGTAAAATTATAAAATAAAATTACAGGTTTCTGACCCTTCGAAATTCGGATATATTTTTATCTCTTTTGTGTAGGCCCCTTTCTCGTGGAGGAATCCTCTCTCCAGTCTCTACATTGAATGCATCTAAAACTGTCTAGTGTACTGAGTTAGAGTTAGAGTATTGTGTATCACATTCTAATGGTTGTGTATTGTGTACAATGTGAGAACTACCAAACCTACACTGGACTTGAACACGTATCTCCCTAGTGGCCACTGGGGCGACGTCATTGAAGGCCACACACTCGTAGATATCATCACAGTACCTGGTAACGTTGTGGATGACCAAGACCTCACCATCCATGCCAATACCTGAAATCAGAGGTCCACAAATCACGAACGTTTCTAAAAAGATAGTTTAAAGCACACGGCCACATGTCTAGACGGCCACACATCAACGTACGACCATAAGTCTGCACACGGCCACATGTCTAGACGGCCACACATCAACGTACGACCATAAGTCTGCACACGGCCACATGTCTAGACGGCCACACATCAACGTACGACCATAAGTCTGCACAAGACCACATGTCTAGACGGCCACACATCAACGTACGACCATAAGTCTGCACAAGACCACATGTCTAGACGGCCACACATCAACGTACGACCATAAGTCTGCACACGGCCACATGTCTAGACGGCCACACATCAACGTACGACCATAAGTCTGCACACGGCCACATGTCTAGACGGCCACACATCAACGTACGACCATAAGTCTGCACACGGCCACATGTCTAGACGGCCACACATCAACGTACGACCATAAGTCTGCACACGGCCACATGTCTAGACGGCCACACATCAACGTACGACCATAAGTCTGCACACGGCCACATGTCTAGACGGCCACACATCAACGTACGACCATAAGTCTGCACACGGCCACATGTCTAGACGGCCACACATCAACGTACGACCATAAGTCTGCACACGGCCACATGTCTAGACGGCCACACATCAACGTACGACCATAAGTCTGCACACGGCCACATGTCTAGACGGCCACACATCAACGTACGACCATAAGTCTGCACACGGCCACATGTCTAGACGGCCACACATCAACGTACGACCATAAGTCTGCACACGGCCACATGTCTAGACGGCCACACATCAACGTACGACCATAAGTCTGCACACGGCCACATGTCTAGACGGCCACACATCAACGTACGACCATAAGTCTGCACACGGCCACATGTCTAGACGGCCACACATCAACGTACGACCATAAGTCTGCACACGGCCACATGTCTAGACGGCCACACATCAACGTACGACCATAAGTCTGCACACGGCCACATGTCTAGACGGCCACACATCAACGTACGACCATAAGTCTGCACACGGCCACATGTCTAGACGGCCACACATCAACGTACGACCATAAGTCTGCACACGGCCACATGTCTAGACGGCCACACATCAACGTACGACCATAAGTCTGCACACGGCCACATGTCTAGACGGCCACACATCAACGTACGACCATAAGTCTGCACACGGCCACATGTCTAGACGGCCACACATCAACGTACGACCATAAGTCTGCACGATCACAAGACCACACGTTACTCGCTTTTTTTTTACAAAGCTTTGTTCAACTCAGTCTGTCTGTCTGTCTGTCTGGGAAAAAGTTTGTACATATTATTTCTCCGACACCTGAAATTTAGCAAAATTATTTCTTTTACCGGACAACACAAGAATCAATTTAAAAAAAACAATTAGTTAATTAATTATTGTTAATTAATTATTATGTTTAGTATCTCAAACAAGGGAAAGAAATTGTACTTGACCGAAGTGGTGGTATTAAGAACCATTTCCAGGTGCAACGAACTTTTAGGCTATAAGGTACTTTTATATTTGTCAACCTGTCATCAGTGTCTTTTTTTAATGCCTGCGCTTATCATAAACTTATACGAGCGTATTTTACGAAATGGAGATATGATTTTTAAGAGCTTTTCCATGTGATTTTCAAGATCCTACAGAGACATCGCAAATGGAATGAGTTTAGTTTTCTCTCTTGCTTTGCGTAGATGGTCCATGATTCACTGCCATACAGTAGTGTACTCATGACGCATGCCTTGTAGACTTCAATTTTGGTCACTGTAGTGAGCTTCTGGTTTTCCCAAACTCTTGGCCTGAGTGTAGCGAAGGTCGAGGCAGCCTTCCCTATGCGTTTTTTTTATCTTCTCTTCTAGAGACAGGTCAGCTTGAATTGTGGATCCCAGATAGCAGAATTTATTTACGGCGTCCAGCTTGTTATCGTCTATGAGGATAGAGGGTGGTGCTGTAGCAGGTGGTCCCATAACATTTGTTTTCTTCGTGCTAATAGTTAAGCCATATTCTTTACAGGCCTGAGAGAAGCGGGACATTAGTGACTGAAGTTCCTCTTGTGTGTGTGTGCCACAAGACCTGCGGGATGCTAAAATCGTTACACTGTATAAGAACAAAGGTGACAGAAGCGACTGCAACAATTACAGGGGAATCTCCCTCCTAAGTATTGTAGGCAAAGTCTTTGCTCGAGGGATACTTCCCAGGCTACAAAAACTCGCTGATCGAGTCTATCCAGAATCACAATGCGGCTTTCGCTCAGGGAGATCCACGATTGACATGATTTTCTCTATCAGCCAACTTCAGGAAAAGTGTAAAGAACAAAGGATGCCTTTGTATATTGCGTTCATTGACCTGACAAAGGCCTTCGATCTAGTCAGCAGAGATGGCCTCTTTAAAATTAAACTAACAATAATAAATTTGCGCGATCGGATATTATTTTTAACGATTGTTTTTGTCTGGAGCAATTTCATGATTTTAGCTTTCTCACTGCGCTATGATCCTATCACTTGCCTAGACCAGTTGGAAAGGGGGATGGAGAGAGAGAAAGAAGGTGTATCAGTGTCAATGTTAAAAGCATTTAATTCAATTCAAAAGTTGTACTACTTGAATTCGAACTCGTGTGCTCAAGCCATCCTCAAGCAAACACACAAACTACTGTTATAGTGAAGGGCTTATGAAAATAGAATGTTTTTTAGTCATCTATAGTTAGTTTCGAACTTTTAGGCGACGTCTCTCTACTCAAAGTATAAAGGGGACAAATTCAGCTTATACCACCACATCTGTCAAGAACAATTTCTTTCCTTTGTTCGATACCTAACAAAATAATTAATTACCAATAGTTAATTATCTAATATTTAAAAAATATGGATTCTTGTTTTGTCAGGTACAAGATATAACTTTGCGAAATTTCAACTTGATCCAATATTGGGTGTGGGAGAAAAATAGTCTGAGTTGATGTTTGCTTTGTAAAAAGTAAAGTACTACTTTCAGATCTTGCGATCTATAGGGCAGATTATGTGAAGGTAATATGTTTCTGTGGCCTACGGTTAATGAGAGTGCCATGTGGCCAGCATAAAGACCAACCGCCTTTACTTTGCCCCAACTAATGTCAGGTAACCATTAAAGTCGGTTGGACTCATACCATACCGGTATTTCGTCTACTATGACATCAGGGCCGGCCTTGCATAATTGGAGGCCCTAGTCAGGCAAGCCATTAAAACCTGTCCTATATCGCTATTTCCGTTGTAGAAACAAAGTTAGACTAGTAAACCCAGAGTCATAATGCGGCTGCCTAGTTTGCCTTAGCCTAAGATCGGCACTGGTGCCCTGATGCACTTGCACCGGTGCCCTGATGCACTTGCACTGGTGCCCTGATGCACTTGCACTGGTGCCCTTATGCACTTAATTGACTTATGACTAAGGAAGAAACAACGTACGTGTTCTGGCTCCTGCTGGACCTTGCTCGGGCCACTGACCAGTGGATACTCTATTCCAGGAGACTGTAGGTGGAGGTAAGCCCGTGACATTGCAGACCAGCTCAACAGTCACGTGTTCACGGACACTGATGGCGTTGGGTGTAGAAAGGTAGTCAATGATCGAAGGCGGCTCTATGGAGAGAGAGAGAGGAGGTGTTGATAGGCCAAATTAATATCACATGCTTAAGAATAAACAATAAGAAAAATTGTTCATAAAAAAAGGTCTTATTAAAATCAGAGGCAAGCTGGAACAAAATGAAACAAACTGGAGCCTCACATTGGACAAGCCTTACATATAATATCTGGACTTATCAAAAGCTCAAAATGGCCTCTCTAATAGCTTAGGGCCTTTTAAAGTCTAAATAAGGCAATGGATACCAGTGTGCTACTTAGGATAAAAACATATTTTTCTTTCGATATGCCAGTACAAACATCTGAATTAGCCAGAAAAAACAACAACATATAACTAATTTACACATTAAATTACTTTTATTAACATGAATAATTTGATGTATCTTTGACATATGAATGGTGGCGTACCGAGGGTGACAGGAGCCCGGGACAGCGAGACCTTCTGGCGCTCCCATTCAGTGCTGGAGTTACCTATAGGCAACAAAAGCTATTGCTTGGGGGCCCCCTCAAAAAAAAAAGGGTTCCAGTGATATATTCAATCACTTTTAAGAAAGAGAAAAGGAAAATTGCCTTATGTTAAATATCTAAGGAAAAAAAGAGGCATTATCAAATCTAACTCCGGTCCTGCCCCCTGTCTCACAATTCTGTACGTAATTCCTACTGCATAAGAACAGTGACAGCCAGCAGTACAAAACGTACATAGAAAGTTAACGAACTCTAGGATATTTTATTATGAAGTCTTTTTCTAGCCATTTTGGTGTCCCCAAGTGCTCTGGGCCCCTGCCCAACCCGCCCTCTCCTTGCTACACTATTGAATACGAACATCTCAGTAAGTAAATTGGAGTGATAAGAAACTATAAGATCTTATACTCTTGTATGTTTTGGAGTATAGCCATACACTGTGCACAGTATGCCAACAGCTGTATAATTTTATTTTGTACTGCTATAATAGAGGGCTTCATTATTTATGCATATTTTCATTTATGAGATATGTTTATAATGGCCTAGTTAATGTTTTTGAATGGACCACTACTGATGTGATTTTAAGGTATAGATATCATTACATTTTTTTTGTTTATATTGACAACGACATGAACATTCACTCCAACTTGCGAAAGAGATTTCCATCTAAAAGCGCTTTTCATCTTCCCCGGCCTCAGATCAACTTGTATTCTTGTCACAAAATGGCTTTCGAGTAGATCTCTAGCCTCGATAAGTTGCTTGTGCCAAGGGAGGCAAACTACACGCTCGTTACAAGCGTCTTCCGCGGTTAAAGGGTGATGTCCCTTTTCCTACCGGGCAACCAGAAATATTTTTCTTTTTTATTTCGGATCGCAATGAGGAATCGAGGGTTTGTAAATGTGAGCGTGAGAGTAAGAGAGAGAGAAGGAAAGAGAAAGTTAAACAGAAAGAGAGAGAGAGAGAGAGAAGGACAGAGAACAAGTACCGTAGAGGATGGAGATAGAGGCCTATAACCAAGAGGAAAGAAAGAAGTGGAACTGAAATATACAATAGCTTCAGATAGAATGAAAGAGCGCGTTTGATCAAGAGTAATACAAGTTAAAAATGTGAATAGCAGTCCAGGATTACCTTAAAGGCTACACAAACTAGAACACAGGGCGCCTGAAAAATTTTGTAAGTTTTTTTTTTAATGAGCAATAGTAATTGTAAGCTAAAAATGTATTATTTCACTATCCATATACTTCTTAACATTGTATATCATTTTAACCTTCTAGGAGTCCAGGTAATCGAAATTCATATTTGGCACTAACAGAAAAGACAGAATGTGGAAATTGATAAAAAGGGGGGGGGGACAGGGAGCTAGACCACAACAATTACCAGCTTTCCTTGTTGTTTTTCTCAAAGCATAAACAAACAAAAAAAAAACTAGATCTATATACGAGAGAGGGAGAGAGAGAGAGAGAGAGAGCGAGAAAGAGAGAGGGAGAAAGAGAGAGGGAGAAAGAGAGAGGGAGAAAGAGAAAGGAGAGTCATGGGCTGCTTGGTCGTTTGGTATGCGAGGTGAATTGTCGTTCGAACCATGTCTTCCGCCATTCCGCGACAGCTTGCGGGAGGTTTGGTCTAGGATATAATAATCTTCAAATCTGGAGGAATATCCCAAACTAGTTCTGACCTGATGGTACACTCTGCTCACGACAGGTTCACCTAGCTCTATGCAGTCTATACATCTACTAGTCTTAAAACACTTGTCTCCTGGTCAGCGAGACGAAACAACGTTAGGTTCATATTAAAATGTTTGTTCAAATCACTATTTGTTCAACTAGATATGTTTTGTTTTGTCTTTGTAATGTTGTGTGTATAGGAATTATTCGTTGAGTTTCATGTATACAGTTATAATTTAACTCTCTCTCTCTCTCTCTCTCTCACTCTCCTTCTCTTGCTCTGCCTTGCTTCTGTTTTATCGAGTGCTGCCCCTGGGCGTCACACCAGAGTAATGTCCCCTTGCTTCACATTAGCGACTTGCCTCTCCATTAATTTTCCCTGGATGTGACGTTCCGTTAGTTCTTACACCACTGAGTCTCTCTCCGTTCTCTCCTCTATAGAGGTTCTCAGTTCTCAACACATGCCCCACAAGTACTAAGAGTTACTAGAAAAATGTTCTAATATTTCAGATTTTTTTTTCTCTTACAAAATACTGAAAGCATGAAAATGACATTAACTATTGAGTCTAATGACATGATTAAATGCAGAGGTTTTTATGAATATGTCTGGGTTTTTTTCTCCTTCTTTTTATTTCTGATTAAAAATGTCAACCAGGGATAGAATCTACTGACTTGAGCTTGTCCGACTCCAACGCCGTGAACCAAATCTTTGGAACTGCTGAAATGTATTTTATATATTTACAATGAAGTACTTTGTTTTCTTGGACATGTTTCGGGTGGCATTCAGAACTTTAAGATTAGAACGGCGTGTGTTGTTCGAATCTTGGAGCATCGGAACAAAAGTCCAGAGCGCACACCACACTACCAGGCAGCTATCCTACTACTTTTTACTTTACTTGTTTACTTTTTACTTTACTTGTTTACTTTTTACTTTACTTGTTTACTTTTTACTTTACTTGTTTACTTTTTACTTGTAACTGACAAAGGAAAGAGAAGGAAATAGCTGATTGTAGAAACATTTAATTTATGACATGCTTTTTTGTGTATATTTAAACGTTTTATTGAAGAAAGTTAACTCTAACATAAAGCTCACCTTTGTAGCAGTAAAACAATGTCAATACTGAGAGTACCTATACTAAGTGAGTAGGAAGCAGTAAGATATTCTTATCAACTGCACTTGGTTTTCATGAAGTCAGTTACCTTAAAAAATACATAAACACCCCTTTTATTTTCAACACGTCTACTTATGCAGACTCCTGGAAGGCACCACTTAAAGGTTTATACTGAATTTAAAATGGCTAATGTGACGTATCACTAGAACAGATCCCTGGACTCAATGCTGTTTTATCGATGTCTCTCTCTCTCTCTCTCACAAACACACACACACTCTAACACACACTTCTAGAGAACGCTTCTCGCCAACTTCAAAGAGGAGATATTCTCTGAAGACCTCCTCCCCCCTTCCTCTATTTTCTCTTAGCTTCTATCTCTTATTTTATTTAGCCATGAGATAACAATAGATGCAGCCTATATCTTATTAGAAAAGGCAAAAGAAAATGTAAAAAATATATAAATATAAATTTAAAAAAAGAGATCAAAGAAGGGAAAGAACTGCAAATCCACAGCCATTTCTCTCAATACTGTAAAATTTATTTCCATTGTTCTATATCAAACAAATTAATTAATTACCACTAAAGAACGAAGGAGAATTAAAATCGATTAATTCATATTTTGTTAGGGACACTGAATAATTGCACAAAGTTTCAACTTGTTCCGACAGAGGGAAGTGAGAGAAAGTAACGAGTACAAAATGTGGACCAGTCAGTCGATTGAGTTGATGTACAAAATGTGGACCAGTCAGACGATTGAGTTGATGTACAAAATGTGGACCAGTCAGACGATTGAGTTGATGTACAAAATGTGGACCAGTCAGACGGTTGAGTTGATGTACAAAATGTGGACCAGTCAGACGAAGTGAGTTGATGTACAAAATGTGGACCAGACAGACGAAGTGAGTTGATGTACAAAATGTGGACCAGACAGGCGAAGTGAGTTGATGTACAAAATGTGGACCAGACAGACGAAGTGAGTTGATGTACAAAATGTGGACCAGACAGGCGAAGTGAGTTGATGTAAAAATGTGGACCAGACAGACGAAGTGAGTTGATGTACAAAATGTGGACCAGACAGGCGAAGTGAGTTGATGTACAAAGTGTGGACCAGACAGACGAAGTGAGTTGATGTACAAAATGTGGACCAGACAGGCGAAGTGAGTTGATGTACGAAATGTGGACCAGTCAGACGAAGTGAGTTGATGTACAAAATGTGGACCAGTCAGACGAAGTGAGTTGATGTACAAAATGTGGACCAGTCAGACGAAGTGAGTTGATGTACAAAATGTGGACCAGTCAGACGAAGTGAGTTGATGTACAAAATGTGGACCAGTCAGACGAAGTGAGTTGATGTACAAAATTTGGACCAGTCAGACGAAGTGAGTTGATGTACAAAATGTGGACCAGTCAGACGAAGTGAGTTGATGTACAAAATGTGGACCAGTCAGACGAAGTGAGTTGATGTACAAAATGTGGACCAGTCGGACGAAGTGAGTTGATGTACAAAATGTGGACCAGTCAGACGAAGTGAGTTGATGTACAAAATGTGGACCAGTCAGACGAAGTGAGTTGATGTACAAAATGTGGACCAGTCAGACGAAGTGAGTTGATGTACAAAATGTGGACCAGTCAGACGAAGTGAGTTGATGTACAAAATGTGGACCAGACAGGCGAAGTGAGTTGATGTACAAAATGTGGGCCAGTCAGACGAAGTGAGTTGATGTACAAAATGTGGACCAGTCAGACGAAGTGAGTTGATGTACAAAATGTGGACCAGTCAGACGAAGTGAGTTGATGTACAAAATGTGGACCAGACAGGCGAAGTGAGTTGATGTACAAAATGTGGACCAGACAGGCGAAGTGAGTTGATGTACAAAATGTGGACCAGACAGGCGAAGTGAGTTGATGTACAAAATGTGGACCAGACAGGCGAAGTGAGTTGATGTACAAAATGTGGACCAGACAGGCGAAGTGAGTTGATGTACAAAATGTGGACCAGTCAGACGAAGTGAGTTGATGTACAAAATGTGGACCAGACAGGCGAAGTGAGTTGATAGAAGCTTTTGTGTGTGGGACATTGAATGAGAACTGGGTAGCTAAGGTAAGTATCATAGAGCAATCAGGACGCAAAGTTAGTGGCTAGGAACTAAGACACCACGTAATAATTAGTACATTTAATCGAAAGCTAACGCCCCCCCCCCCAAAAAAAAAAAAAATAATGGATGAAAACTTCCACTAAAAAATATTTTTATTACCGAGCTTATATCAGCTCACTTTGCCTGTATGTATGGTCAAAATCCTTGTTGGGTAATTTCACCCATTTTCCATTTTAGCATGACTTTGTAGGCTACACTATCATATGCGCATCTACTTTAAACCTCACTCATATTTTTATTAATGTATTTTAATTAAATTATAAATTTAAAAAAAAATCTAATTTATTTTCAATTAATAACTAAACATTATTTTATTGCTCATGAAACTATAGAGAGGAACAAAAATTCCCCAATATGGAGATCGAACCATCGATATTCGCATTATTAGCGAATGAAATAAATGACGGATTTTTTTTTTCTACTAACTTTTAACTTCCCCCTTTTTATAAAACTTATATTAAGTCACTCTGTTTGTCTGTCTGTCTGGTAAAAGGTTTGTAGACATTATTTCTCCCACACCCTATCTCTGAAATTTTGAACTTATTTCTTTACCTAAATTTAAGAATCAATAAAAAAAAAAGTTAACCAATTAGTTAATTAACTATTGGTCATTAATTATTTTGTCTGGTATCTCGAAATAAGGAAAGAAATTGTACTTGAATGATATGGTGGTAAAAGTTTAATTCGTCCCTTTTATGATTTGCTTTACATTTTGAAACTAGTAATAGATAACTATAAAATCTTCTATTTTCATAAGCACTTCTCTGCTACTGCTGTCATTACATAGCGAAGAAGATAGTTGAGGAGGTTAGAATCCTTTTTTTCAATAAATGCATTTAAAAAGCGATCACGGTAATATTACCAAAATAAACTTTCTTTCTTTCCTCATCTCTTTCCCAAATGGTTCAGACAAGTGATAGGATCATAGCGTATTAAGAAAGCTAAGCTAAAAATTGGTAAAAATATAATTAATCTCACAGATTTATTATTGTTAGTCTAGATTCTAGATTTATTACATATTAAACTACATGACTGATCCTAACTAATTGATACAACTACACTTTGTATAAGCTTTGTTGTTGTTGTTTTTTTTAAAGTATTTTCTAGCATTTTCTCGTTAACATTTCCATCCATGAAGAAAGAGTAAGCTAATATTGTGACAACTCAAAATAAAAGTAAAGAATTCTTGTTTCAATAGTTCCGCTATCCCTAATGATTCAGCATTTACTTAATATCAATCGTGTGGTATGTCGTTCGGATGGTCTCGATGTTCCAGAGTTCACATCCTGCCCACTGCCAAAGCCCGTCGTCCTGCGTAAGGTTTGGGCCAGGATAAAACTATCTTCAAATCTGAAGGCACATCCGAAACACGTAAAATAAAGCAAAACAAGTTTGGGTTGAGATAACTCTTCTTTCCGTGGTTCACGTCTGCATTCAAACTAGTTTTAACATAGTTACTGTAAGGTCTGTGTTTCTAGTCTACATTTCGATCCTGTTTTACATCCCACCGGCCCATGCACGCACAATAAGATACACCAAATGACATGATTCCATTTCTGGTAATCCCAGACATAATTAGCAAATATGTTCTACTCTAGCGACGTCACCCGTGGCCCCCATTAGTTGAAGATGACAGTGTGATAATAGAGATTTTTCACTCATATAGACACCCTCGCCCTTCCTCCACTTAGCCACCCCCCGACGGCACGCCCCTACTTTAAAGGTGCTCTCATGTAGGTCCCATCCCTGACGAAATCAAACGACTACGAAAACCTAATCCCAAGTAGAAAAGGGCCAGGGTGGAGGTACCATGGAGAGGGGTGGATTCTGGGTGGAAGGGGTCACAGGCCTGACCGAAGCGCAGGCGCCAGCGCATGACATGGCAATCATAGCGAGTCCCGATAAAACTATCAAAACATTAATTGGTTTTCACTGAGAACTCGCTTTTGATCGATGCTCTCCCTTCGTGACGCCATTTTCTCAGCAAATACTCCTTTATGATTTCCGAACTCAGACCCCTTTGCTGGATGCGATAAAGTCCCTCAGATAGGAGGGGGGGTGAGGGAGAAGAGACAGAGAGGGAGAGAGGAAGCCCAAAGAGGACTAAGGGACGAAAACGAAAGAGCATTGTGGCACTTCTAAGAATACATGGAATCATTCTCTCTAGTGTCGCATGTTTAGATTCGGAGGGAAATTTCAAGGAAACGAAAGGAGGGAGGGGGGGAGTAAAAGGAATAGCATGATGGAGGGGAGGGTGATGATACACACACACACACAAAGTTTTTTAAGAGATCATTATTTTCTTGAAGATGTTAGGGGAAGTAAAAAAAGAAAAGAAAAACAATTTCGGAGTGGTTAGAAATCATTACAAGTTCAATAACTACTTCCTAACTAGTGGCACGGGTTATCTCCCGTAAGTAGATCTAACGACGTTATTTGGGCAATACGCTGTCTGAGGCAACATTTCCCTGTAGATGTAGCTCTAGTTTTAGGGCGAGTTAAATGTAACCCTATTTTTTCATCCAACAGAATGGGATACAGGAGCGATGAGAATTCCACTTCACACGCCATCCACAGAAAAAAAAAATCTCTATATATTTAAAAGCTCAGCAATTTAGTGATCCTTTTTTTTTACTACTGTGTGTGTGCGCATGCCACTGTACGCTCTAAAAGTCTGAATCGTTTTTTGTTTTAAACTGTTTATAAAAGAAACGGAACGAACGATTTCCGATGTCTGTAAAATAAAGTATTAGAAAGAGACTCTAGAACTTGAAGCAAACACTGGGACAGCCCCATTACATTGCAAAGTTTCTGGTGATGAGTTAAAAGTGCTGAGGATTTTGATCTCTGCATATATGGACGACAAGAGGCGCGTTGTCTGAGCGGCAAAGCGCTTGGCTGCTGAACCGGGGTCTGGGGTTCGAATTCAGGTGAATACTGGGATTTTTAATTTCAGGATCTTTGGGCGCCTCTGAGTCCAACCAGCTCAAATGGGTCGTTGTACTGGCTACTTGACACACTCGTTAATCTTAGGCCACAGAAAAAGTTGACCACGAGGTCTGAAAGCGGAACATTACTTTATATATATATATATGGACGACTTTTTTATATTATGTAGCTTAACCTTGAAAACGAAAAATTGACAAATCTTCTCACAGAATAATCAGCAAAAAAGATTATATTTAAAAATGAATTTAAAAAAAGACTAGGTAATGTAATGTAGTTTTATATCAAATGATTATTTGAAAGTATTGCTAATCATTTCTGTTGAAACAGGAATTAAGCAAGTCTCTTGGTATCGAAAAGGTGCAAAGTGGAATTCTGGGAAGTGACACTATTATTGAATAATACATGGAAGAGTTGGCTGGCGGTGTGGTAATGTTACCCTGAGGATGGCTTGACCCCCTGCACCCCGCCTACTGAATGCTTCATGTCACATCATATTCTATGTATAGGACAAGTCAGCTGTGCTGGGGCTGGTGTGTCTTGGGCAGGACACAAGAGTGGAAGCAGGAAATCTGCACACTCACTTATAATTTAACTTTTTAGTTTAGACTCCATGTTAGGGAGTGTGCGTGTGTGTTTCAGGTGTAACCATGAGGTAAAGGTGGGTGGATGGTTTGATTGTGTGGGCTGAACAGAATAAGATGTCACCACGAGGATGTCTGTTGTAGTTGAGGTTTGCGCGGTGGACTGTCGTTCGTACTTATCGATGGTCCCGGTTCAAACCCTGCCCGTACCCATCCCCCGTCGTCCTGCGGGAGGTTTGGACATGTAAAACAAACAAACCAATAGAGGTATCAAAATTGAAGAAGAAGAGAAAAAAAAAAGAGAGATAAAGGACGGAAAGATGTGCATTTTTAAAGTGAGCTTTTTTTTTTTTATAATTGTTTAAGCTATCATTTCAAAATTTATTTTGTTTCCGAAAAGTATCTGTCATTAGATCTTTTTTTTTTTTCAAAACCGTAATAAACAATTCAAACATTAATGGATGCGTGTTCAACATGTAGCTCTTTGTTAAATGTTGGCTTTAGAAATAGATGAACTTTTCATAATCTGCCCTTCAGACCTATAGTTTTAAAAGGGAAACTTTGTCGTGTGCGTAAACTTGTTATACAAATAATAATGAATGCTCCTGCAGTCCCAGCTAATTATGATGTACAACTATTTTTGTTTAATATTTTAAGAACATTTTTTTTATCTTGCTTTCTTGGCGTCCCATTCTATTAATGCATAATTAGCAGTGATTTAACTCTCCAGCTCTAGCACGGCTGCAGGCGAACTCGTAAATATTTTGTCCAACTCATTTTGAAACTCATCAAGCTTGTCTGGAGTCTAGAGTCATGATGAGCAGGCAGCGGAGGTCACAGTGAGGTGACATGTTTTGTTGGTCATAAGTGATAGGGGTCGTGAATGTGTATTGAAATTTCTCTTTTTTTTAAACACATCAGCTTGACTTTTATTATCAAATATTTACATCTCATTGTCAATAGATATAGATGAAATATAACAATCAGGAGGAGCATTGTTCAGTCTAGTAATGCTCCTGTAGTAAATACTTCGAAGTGTGTCTAAGCCACGACCTGGTCATGGAATACAAGAACAAAGTTATATATAATACCTACGTTACTTCAAAAAAGAAGATGATTACGTCCTACGCGTCATGCATTCAGTCATGCATATTAACCAATGACTTAAATTCTGCCAAGTCACTGGTTTTCCTGGCTAGCTCAGGCAACCCATTCCATGCTCTAATAGCAGTTATGAAGTTATGAGAGAGGAAGAAATCTTCAAATTGTTTGAAATTCAAACTCATTTAAACATGGAGGCAAGCCAGAAATAGAAAACGTTTTGGAGAATCCGGTGCACAGAATAAGGATGTTTTGATAAGAGACGTATTTTTTAAACGATATAATAATTTGTGTGCACTAGCACAGTAGAATTCCAATGTCTCGATTGTAGCTCAAAGTAAGTTGAACTATTTAGTTGGCAATAGTGATGACGTCATCCACATATTTTTTTTTTCTAATTATTTCAAAATCTCTACCTAGCTTCTCCTGATTCAGTTTCTGATGTATTTCTTTAGGTTTCATGGCATCGCCACAACATTTCTTTATATCGTTTTCTCTTCTTTTACTCTCTTGATGTCTTTGATTGCTTGACGAATGTCAACGAGATCTCAACACTTCGCTAGTATGGTGCTACTTTCATTGTGAAATTTCCAAATCACAATTCTATTTGGGATCTTGATTGGGTCACGTACATATTACACAACAATAAATTTACAAACCATAACTCCAATCATAAGACCTGCTTCCTAACGAGTTCACATTGATTGTGTAATGTCTACAACAGTGATTTTAAAACTTGTTTGGCTTTGAGCCCTAGACGTTTCCGACACGCATGTATGTAAGGCTGCTTAGTCGTGTGGCACGCGCTTTGAACTGATGTCTCAATGGCTCTAGTTCAAACACTGGCTGCCGCCATTCCTAAAGGTTTTTAGGCAAGAATCTTCAATTCTGAAGGAACAACCGAAACATGTAAAACCAATAAAACAATGTCACCGCAAAAAAAAAAAACTGGTCGATTCCAAATGGAACTGAGCATTGATGGCTTCATTATGCACCGTGGGTAGAGTTACTACGGTGGGGGGGGGGGGGAGAGGGGGGGGGTTAATATTGCATCGCGTCACTAGACGACTTTGGACATTGGGGCATCACTGGTCTTCAACGTGCTTGAAAATACTTCAATACAAGTAAGCCGAATGGAGCTATTAATGGAATGGACCTAAAAACAATATAATGGGCAGGACCTCAATACTCTACACAAAGATACACTGTCATCGTCTAATATATTCCCATGACCTCTTCTTCCAAGCGATGATATGTAATCTGCCGATTAATTAACGCCAGAGTCAAGCCTTTACCGAAGACATTCAGATGTAATAGAATTCATAGAAAAAAAGGCACAAGAAGATGGTGATTGAATACATATCTCGGTATTTATATCGCAATGTATCTAAATATCTTCAGGCATTGATTGATTCTATGACCCGAGAGCAAAGACCGGAGGTAGGGGAGGGACAGCGCTGGGGCTAGGGAACAGTTTGATGCAGCTCTGTCATAGCTCGTAATTACCGGACGCCGGACCACGTTGACGCTAATAAACGCGGGGCCGCATCGATGCAAGTGAAAAAGAATGATACAACGAAGAATACGGGGAAGATGGAGAGCTACACTTTCACTCCGCCCCTGCCCCAGTCCATAGATGACGCTCTCTTTCTATACTCATCCACGCATATATCCGCACCTTATACCCCCCCCCCTTCCCTTCCCAGACAGCATTTATGTTTCTTTTTTATTTTATTTCTCAAATCTGATAATTTTTAAGGAAGTGGAAAGGAAAATGATAGCTTATGTGAAATGAATGCATCTTTCTCGGGTTTGGGCGAGTTTCCGTGTGTGTGGTGGGTGGGGAGGTACGAGGGGAACGGCTTTATCGTCTGGGTGGGGGGGGGGTCAGTACATAGAACCGTGCCCCGTTGTGAGGGGGGGGGGATAGGAGGGGAACGGCTGTGTCGTCTGGGTGGGGGGTCAGTACATAGAACCGTGAGTGGGGGGAAGGGGTGATGAGCAATATCTGATATCGATAGGGGCGCTAGTTTAGTCACCAGGATTAATTTTCCTTGTTGGTATGAAAACAAATTGTGCAACGTGATCCGAGAATGGGTGTGGGAGTAAAAACGTGTTCAAACTTTTGACCTGGCAGACAGAGTGACCTGGCCAAAGCTTTGTACGAAAAATCAAATGAGCCTAAACCAAAAATAATCAAGTGATATATCTTTTAAAATATCATTTTATACTTTACATTCGTTTATATAATGATGAATTATATATTCATATTTTTAGTTTATAATTTTGTGACTATTCTAATTAAGTACGCCAGACGACTCCAGGATACAAGTGTAATGAATTGTTTTTACAACCCACTCTGTCTGTCTGATGAAAAGTTTGTAATTCAGATTATACCACCACTTCAGTCAAGTACAATTTCTTTCTCTTGTTCCAGACAAAATAATTTATGAACAAAAGTTAATTAACTAATTGTTTATTTTTTATATTGATTCTTGTGTTGTCAGGTAATAGAAATAATTGTGCAAAATTTCAGCTTCATCCGAGATTGGGTGTGGGAGACATAATGTCAAAATTTTTACTAGACAGACACAGGCAGACAGAGTGAGCTGGTATGAACTTTGTAAAAATATGTGTAATTGCACAGATTATGTATTGTTAGTCAAGATCTATTACACATTTAACTACACGACTGATCCAAAGTAATTCTTTATGTTTTTTCTTGTTCTATTTATTCATTGTATGTGCCGCTCTTCAAAAAGTGAGAATCACAACTAAAGAGAATCACAACTAAAGAGCATCACAACTACAGAGAATCACAACTAAAGAGAATCACAACTAAAGAGAATCACAGCTAAAGAGAATCACAACTAAAGAGAATCAACAACTCACAATAAATAAATGTAATGTACAAAACTGATAGCATCAAGGTCTTCTTACTTCCCCTGCACCCCCCTTTGATCTGCCTGACAACAGCTGTTTAACTCACCGTGTACCACCAGCGTGACTGACCTAACCTGGAGGGGGTCGGTGTTGATTTGACACATGTACAGGCCGGAGTCCACTGTCTCTATCTTCCGGATGTGTAGGTTCCACTCTTTGACGAAAGGTCTCTCCAGGCTGACTCTTTCGTCAGACACGATACGTCTGTCTTCTAAGGTCAAGATCTTTGCACCTCTCATCCACACCACCTAAGACAGAAACACAAAATGAGAATAATTTGCTCTAAGATTCCACGATATTGCTTTCAGTCACATTCCCTGGCAAGTAGACAATCAATTTAAATAAGTCAAACATTGTCATACCTATGTCTCCATATAACGTAGCCATCGAGGTCTGCTCCTAGATCTCCTAACTTTTTTTTTACATTGGCCCTCCGTATCATAAACCCCATAAGTAAAAGATCAGGCTGAAATTACTCCCTTAGATCAGGTGAAAGAACGCAGGCAGAGTTTTAAGGTCACCTTGTCCCCGTTCAAGGATAGACCGCCGCACACGAACACTTCTCTCTCTCTCTCTTTCTTTCTCAGATTTAAAACGCGACATCCACAGAGACTGTGGTTTATTGTCTCATCGTCCTCGATGCAGTGGCGGCACCGGGTGTCTTAGTGTTCTAGAAACTGTCTGAAGTAAGCACCAACTGGACAGTGACCGACTTGGAACTGGACTAGGACGGCCTGCTCCGCACGATTTAGTAGCCACCACGTATCCTTTCGGCCTGGTCTACTCAACTGCCTATAGAGCTCACCGCCCTTCTCCGAAGCTTTTTGGCCTTTCTCCACCCGCACACCATAAAACTAAGTCTCAACCGGCTGGTGTGACTGCTTGACGTAGTTCTTGTGTATGTTACCAAGACCACTGAATATAGTTGTAAACACGTGACTTTATTCATAAGCACGCTGCGTGAAATTAAAAAAAAAAAAAAGAACAACTTCTAATTCTCTGTAATTCTCTGTTTATTCTTGTTTAAATTCTTAAAAAAAGGCAGTTTTCAATGTTTACAAAAGCTCAACACTGTTATTTGAAACAGATTTATCACAAAAGGAAAAAAAAATTGAACATAGTGCCTGTCACTTGCTCCTTTGTTCTCCATTCATACATTTATTATGGCGTTCTTTTTGATGTCTATAATTACAACAGTTAAATTGACATTACGTTCTTGTATCAATAATATCCTGTAACATGTTTCCAATAATCCGTTCTTCCTAGATATCAAGAGTCCATCTTATTTCAACTGATTGATGACTTCCGAATGGAACGAAAGCTTAATTTTTCCCCATGCGGAGACAACCACATTAATAAAATTTGGTTTAATCCGATTGCCCCCCGTTAGCGTCCGTAGATATTCCCGTCCTATCGCATGATTTTTCTATCCCGCCACTGGCCGATCTTCCGATATGCAAATTTATGACGTATTCGTCCAGATCGTCCCAGGATGCTCTTCTTCTAACTGGCTTTGTTTATTTATGTTCTTGTATTATTATTTCAAGTCGGACGAACAGATAAATAGAGAAATGTATTAATATACAAAAAAAAAAAATAGGAAGAAAAAAGATTGGGGGGGGGGGGAGATGAAGAAAAATAAATACGGAATATTCTATCAGAACAGATTCAATTGAACCATATCTATACATAACCTAGACAGGCAGACAGGAGAGAGAGAGAGAGAGAGAGAGAGAGAGAGGCAGAGCGCTGATGTATAAAAGAGAATAAATATTTGTTTGCATCAAAAATGAATACTTCTCTGGCACAGTTAGGATTCTCACCACTAAAAAGGAAAAAAAAATTAACGTAGTCTGTGGTATCAACTTTAACTTTATGAACTTTAGCATTGTCTTCGCTAAACCTATCTTTAGGTACCTCTATTGGGGATTTGCACTCTAATTACAGTCATCTGCTCTTTGTTTACGCTTTGATTGATAAACAATAAAATGCATCAAGAGAGAGAAAGGGCAATAAAGATAAAACGATATGAAGACGTGGCGAAATAAAGGAACTTACAGAAAAAGAAAGAAAATGAAAAGCGGTAGAGAGATTGTTAGACAAAGTCAGGGACGCCATACTAAAGGATTACTGCTGCCAACTCAGTAGTACACATTATTTGTGAGGCGAATTCTCAAGAAATTATTATTTATTTCAAATCATTTTTCTGTCCAAACAGCAGAGTGGCAACTCCTCTTTACGCTACTGCATCCCAGGGAACTACTTCCGCCGGTACATCTTGGCTTCAATGACGCCGAAGAAGATGTCAGAAATAAATCATTTTCAGCGGGCTCAGAAAGAAAAGCCACCCGCAACTTATTCATGTCACTGAAGGGATCTCATTTTCTTCTTACAGATTAATTGCATTGCAATAAGGATATTTTCATGGTCATTTCAAGGTCACTGCTGTGAATGCTTAGATTGTGAATTTGTGTGTGATGCCGGCGCCTTCTATATGTCACGGAGGTCACGGTGATGCCATGAGATGAGTACGACTGATCCACAGGGGCGCCATCCAGTTTATATTACAATACTCTCTCCTATACATCTGTATTACAATGCTTATAATACTTCTATTAACCCTTTCCGTCTGTAGGTTTGGATATTTTCTTGTACATGTTTGTTCTCCCACTTCTCATTCTCAGATAAAGTTGAACTTGTGTACAATGATCCATTGTCAATGACAAATCATGACTCAATTTAAAAAAAAATTCGTTATTCAATTAGCGGTAATTAATTTTGTTTTACATAGAAAAAGTGGAGATAATATATTGAAAGATATGACAGCTATTTAACGGTGCTCTCCCTTCACTCACTATAAGCATTGTTTTGCTTGTTTTATATACTATTGTTGTAAATCTCTGGCGTGCTATTCAATGAAATGGAATCAGAGAACACGGACATGTTTATTGACAAGGAGCATGGATGAGATGATAGGACAACAGACATCAAGAGTAAGTCATGGCTCCTCGAGTCTTCTCATTCAGAAGAATCTGACGTTACATCAGGAAGAAATGCTACCACAAAACACCAGGAGGAATCTCTTTCACTGCACGGGTACGACTTTCCAGTAGACCTTATTATACAATGTTCTTTAAATGTACTGTACTTTTTAATGAATTTCATGTTGGTTTAACTCTGTCCCCTCGCGTTCTGTTTAGGACTGAGCCAAGACTTGCTTGTTGATAGAGAAACTTCCTTTCGTCCAGACACAGCAAGAAGTAATGGACCTCATTCACCAATCGTAAACAAACAACATTTAGTCACGTGATAATATTGATAAAACAATTAAAAAAACGTATCACGTGATAGCCTTTATGGATTAAATATTTTGTATAGAAGACATAGAGAACCACGTGGCTTAATGTTGTTTGTTTACGATTGGTGAATGAGGTCTATTAGAGTCTAGCTTTCAGCAACAAGAGGAAAGAGGCGTCTTCCGTCCTGCCTGGTTACTTTAGGGAAGTCGTCGTGCACCATCAACAAAGATGGTGTTAGTGTTCTACGACGGAGGTAGCTGAGACGTGGACTGGAATCGAACCTGAGGCTGACAGTCGCTGCTTTGTGTTCGTGGTGATAATCTTCACAGCATTACTTAGTATACATAATAAAAAATGGCAAAGTTTTCGATTCCTAAGACTAAGGGTAAGTACAATGCTTCACATAACTACGCAAACCCAGGTGCAAATAATTTTATAAATAAACATTATTCATCTAACCTTGTTGTTCCGTCGGATTGCCTATCTTACATTTACAACACTATTTTATAAGTGGGGCGTGTGGATGAGAGGCTTAAACTACTTGGCTACCTATCATGTGGGGGTCGAGTTCGACACCTGAATCGAGCAGAGTTGTATTTACTGAGCACCTATAGGCAGCACGGAAAGCCTCCTTCTGGATACCCCCCCCCCCCTTTTTTTCCCTACTGGTACACAAAAGAGATTGGATCACAGCGCTCTGAGTATGCTTTAAAAGCTTTTTTTTATTTCAAAAGTCACTTACCGAGTTTTGTGACTAGGTTTTAATAGTAAATTGAACAAATAAGTTAAGGTAGGCTTTGCCGAATATACATAGCATCGAAACCTGTGACGTGGCAACGACCTATTGACTCCAATGCCCATAGGTTACGATGTCGAATATTATTTATTTCAAATCTAAACAGCAGAGTGCCAACTTCTCTTCACGCTATGTTGTATCCCAGAGAACCACTTCCGCCGGTACACCTTGGTTTCAATGATGTCGAGGCCGTGTTTAGGGCTACTATAATGATGATTCTTACTCAATGTCTGCATATCATTAATATTACAAATGCTTTTTTAATGAAAGCCTAGTAACCTGTTTAAAAATGTAGCAATTAGAAAGGTTTTATGTACAAATAATCTTGTACTTCAACAAGCACAAACTATGTGATGTAATCTATGGCTATCACGGGAGATCTCTGAGCTTTCTTAAGTTAAAAAGTGACACATGCTGCGGTTTAAAGTACACACGCTCATGTACACATAAATATATGAGCACACCCAAACACACTTTGACAGATCTCATTTTTGTACCAGAGTTAATTCTCAAGTCTGAATCCTGAGCCCACAGAGAGTCCAAATAAAAAGTGGGGGTGCGGAGAAAGTTTATCACGAAGCGATGAGTGATGACTGTAAGAGATACTAACCACAGAGGTCCGGGGATGAGCACTGGATCAGTCTGAAACTAGTTGGATGTACTCTCTCACGTTTTAAACTCGATTCTCACATTTTTAACTTTGATTCTGACATTTTTAACTTTGATTCTCACATTTTTAACTTTGATTCTCACATTTTTAACTTTGATTCTCACATTTTTAACTTTGATTCTCACATTTTTAACTTTGATTCTCACATTTTTAACTTTGATTCTCACATTTTTAACTTTGATTCTGACATTTTTAACTTTGATTCTCACATTTTTAACTTTGATTCTCACATTTTTAACTTTGATTCTCACATTTTTAACTTTGATTCTCACATTTTTAACTTTGATTCTCACATTTTTAACTTTGATTCTCACATTTTTAACTTTGATTCTCACCATTTTTAACTTTGATTCTCACAATGCTCCCTACGTACACTAAAAACATTTGTGTAAATAAAAAATAATTATATATTATTATATTTATCTTAGCGTATATTTTACAGATGTTATTTTTTTATATTTTAAAATAATTTAACTAATTTACAAGAATAATCTTATTTTATAAATTACAGAATAATAGAAGCTTTACAGACATCCAAACTATACAATATTAATTTATTTGGAAAAAAGATCCATTAAGACCAATTAGCTTTCCAAAAATTAATTTTGTTAGTTAACGATTTTAAGAAAAAATGTTGCTTCTACAATATTCTCATATAATCTTATTGTTTGTATCTCAAAGTCCTCCTGGAGTCTGACCATTGAATATCATGCAGGCTGACAGCGATGGAAATATTTCGTGCTTACTTTCGGCATGCGGACTCACGGACAAGTCCTTGAAATACTGGACAACAAGTGTTCTTTTGTTCTGACCAGTCTGTCATACCGAATATTAGGATGAATTTTTATCTCTCTATATCCTCTCTCTTCTCTATCTCTCTCTCTCTCTCTCTCTCTCTCTCTCTTATTTCCCCACATTTAAGTATTTCTGATAATGTGCTTTTCCGCCTCTCGCTAGGATACTTATGGAAGGGAGAGCACTAATCGCTGGGTTGAAAAGAAAAATACATGTCCCAGAGGAGTTATCGTTATTTGTTACAGAAATAATGAACGCTGGAGGTTTTGTAAGTTATTAATATTTGAATGATAGTAAATGGAATCATCAGTACCGGGAAGTAAATGTTACATGATCTACAGGAAAGTAAGTTAGTGTTGAGGAATCTCCTGGAAAATTAGTTAGTGTTGTAGGATCTGTAGAAAAGCTTAATTGTGTTGCATGGTCTGGACTCTGGAGCAACTAGATCTAAGGCCTAAGGGGTACTGGAGATGCAAAACTAGCAACAAAACAAATAATTTGTTGTATATAGGTAAGCTATTGATACAGCATCTGCATAGAGGCAAGTTTGTAATCTACAGCGAAATAGTGTAAAAGATGTATGACAGTATTTGTAGGAATGTAAGCTAGTGTTACGGTATTTGTAGGAATGTAAGCTAGTGCTACAGTATTTGTAGGAATGTAAGCCAGTGTTACGGTATTTGTAGGAATGTAAGCTAGTGTTACAGTATTTGTAGGAATGTAAGCCAGTGTTACGGTATTTGTAGGAATGTAAGCTAGTGCTACAGTATTTGTAGGAATGTAAGCCAGTGTTACGGTATTTGTAGGAATGTAAGCTAGTGTTACAGTATTTGTAGGAATGTAAGCCAGTGTTACGGTATTTGTAGGAATGTAAACTAGTGCTACAGTATTTGTAATAATGTAAGCCAGTGTTACGGTATTTGTAGGAATGTAAGCTAGTGCTACAGTATTTGTAGGAATGTAAGCTAGTGTTACAGTATTTGTAGGAATGTAAGCTAGTGTTACAGTATTTGTAGGAATGTAAGCCAGTGTTACGGTATTTGTAGGAATGTAAGCCAGTGCTACAGTATTTGTAGGAATGTAAGCTAGTGTTACAGTATTTGTAGGAATGTAAGCTAGTGTTACAGTATTTGTAGGAATGCAAGCTAGTGTTACGGTATTTGTAGGAATGTAAGCTAGTGTTACAGTATTTGTAATAATGTAAGCCAGTGTTACAGTATTTGTATAAATGTAAGCTAGTGTTACGGTATTTGTAGGAATGTAAGCCAGTGCTACAGTATTTGTAGGAATGTAAGCTAGTGTTACAGTATTTGTAGGAATGTAAGCTAATGTTACAGTATTTGTAGGAATGCAAGCTAGTGTTACGGTATTTGTAGGAATGTAAGCTAGTGTTACAGTATTTGTAATAATGTAAGCTAATGTTACAGTATTTGTAGAAATGTAAGCCAGTGTTACAGTATTTGTAGGAATGTAAACTAGTGTTACGGTATTTGTAGGAATGTAATCTAGTGTTACAGTATTTGTAGGAATGTAAGCCAGTGTTACAGTAATTGGCCATGAGCAGACCAGTAAGATGGTTTAGCAGCTTGCTTTAAGTTACAATGTGCTACAATAATGAAATACAATTGTGAATGATGTAAAACTAATATTAACGATAATTCAAAGTAAAATTTAATCATGGCACATTAGATAAAAATAAAAATTATACTCTGATTTTAATCAAACAATCAATCAATGAACTATCTACTCATTAACTTAAGTATTTATAAAGTCGGTCATTTACTTCGATTGGCCTATACTTGTTTTTTTTTTTTAATATTTAAATAAAATGTTCGAGGCTCAATTCGCTTTGGGAAGTATAGGTCTAACTTGATTGGCTCAATTCCTCTTTTTGGAGAGAGCCTATCATGAAACTATTGCTTTCCAAAACGAAGTTTCTCCGTTGTGGATACCGAACGTTTGGTCATGCCGCAGTGGACAGGGGGGACACGTTCTAACGCACCAAAGGGACCTGGCACAGCTCCTTAATACGCAAGTCCAGAGACACTGCTGGGACATAAGATATTAACGAGGAAATAGCCACTGGTCAGCAGCTTAGAGATTGCTGTCAGAGCTATCACACTCGCGTATTCCCCTTCCCTTTCCAAACCGCTTACTCCCAGCGTCCTTTGCGCCGTTTAACGTTGAAGCTGTGGAATCCCATAGGACGTCTCGCCCTTGTTCTCTCCCTTAAGCGCCCCGCTTCTTCGCCCTTATTAAAGTTCGGCCGTCGTGTCTTCAGCGCCACTCCATCCCCTTTTTTTTTTCAGACACCCAAGGTGCTGACATCCCGTCCCTCCCCTCCCCGATGTGACTGAACTCAACATACCATTAGCATTTATGACAAATTCTCACGGGATTAGCTCCCTTTGAGAAAAAAAAAATAAAGACAGAAAAAAAAAGAAGGAAATATTGAAATATTGGGAGAAGAAAATGGCGAAATATCTTGCAATTCTATTTTCCGTGGAACTCGACAGACGTAATTAGCATCCTGGCTGTCTTCGGTAACACTGTAAGAAACTCGCAGGACAAGTGATTCCAGTCCCGCACGCAGGGGACATAACCGCGATAGATTTCATTTACTGTTCTCTGTTCTTTGAATATATTCAGCGTCTCGCAACCGGAAGTGGGTGTGAGTTAAGATGGCCGTGGCCGCTTTCTGATATGTATAAACAACCATCTTGATTGAACAAAAACACATTTACGCTGGCTGCGTCAATAGCTTGGTGGACTTCAAATATCAAAATAAATATTGAAACAAAGTCATGTTAGGTCACGATAATGGGGGACGTCTCCACTGGACGCTGATTGAAGATTAAGCTAAGACTTTACCCTGAGGTCACTGTGTAAACATATACTTCCTGCTCCATTCAGCTCATTATTTATTATTAGGTTTATGCATGCCTTTAGCACAAAGAGTTTATTTACAAACCATTGCATAGCTTACGAGTTGTTGTTTTTTTAAAGCAATCTCGTTTAGACAGCTGCATAACATTTTGGGTTAGAGAGTAAACAAGTCTCAATCATCGCGTTAGCTGCTGACGTGATGGCTTGAACATGGCTAGATACGTGCACCGACAAGATTCTCGAAAGAATTAAACAACCAAATTTTAATCAAACTCGCACATTGAAAATAAAATAAATAAAAGACTTGCTGCATCAGTAAGCTAGAATGACCTTTCAAAGCAAGCATTATTTTTGAGCACACGAAGAAGTTATTAATAGGAAGGCCTTGACCTAATGAGCTCACATTGAGAAGTTCTAGTATTCTGCACTGTAGGCTCGTCTTCTCTTTCTATCTTGGAAGTTCGATTCTGAAGTTTTGTTTCTTTCAATTGTCCTTAGACTTTGTCAACAGTTACAGACTCTCTAAGTATCTCCACGTGACAATGAATGGAAATTCAAGTTTGCCTGTTCTTGTAGACAACCAACGAGAATTTAGCATATCCAGCTCAACGATGTTGTCATGTGTCCAGCACTACAATGCTTTCATCTAACCAGCACTACAAGGTTTCATGTGTCCAGCACTACAATGCTTTCATCTAACCAGCACTACAAGGTTTCATGTGTCCAGCACTACAAGGTTTCATGTGTCCAGCACTACAAGGTTTTATGTGTCCAGCATTACAGGGTTTCTTGTGTCCAGCACTACAAAACGTCTTACGTCCAGCACTAAAAGGTTTTTATGTGAAGCTGTCATGTGTCAAGAACTATGAGGGTTCTCATGTGTCCAGCAATACAATGTTGTCATGTGTCCATCACTTCAAGAGATTCTACAACAAGCCAACAAAATGTTAGTTACTTTAGAGCAGGGGTTCTCAACCTGTGGGTCGCGACCCCCTTGGGGGTCGATTGACGATTTGCCAGGGGTCGCCTAAGACCATCGAAAATATGGATTGTTTTTGTCTATTCTTCTATTGCTATGTGGGTGGGGGTCGCAGAAGAGTGGGGGATTGTAAAAAAGGGGTCGCCGAACTTAAAAGGTTGAGAACCGCTGCTTTAAAGCCTTGGCCGGGGGTGGGGGGAAGACATAAAAACCTGAAATCCCGAATCAAAATAAAAAGCATACACCGGACACTAGGCCATTATACCTCAACAGTCAAATGCATTGATGGAAACATAAGACACGCTCATACAGATGTTAATGCACGAACTAAAGCAAAAAGTTTTATGACATTTAATAAACAAAATTAAAAAAAAATAATAACAAAAGCACCATTAAACTAAGTTCTATAATGTAACAATATGGCATACCTTCCCTGACTGGCCTAGGAAAAAAATTGCAAAATATTCTGAAAATGATTTTTCTTGAGTGTACGCTTAATGTGACCGAGACTTGGAAGTCTGATATAACGTGTTTGTCTGTGTTAATATTCTTGTATTTCTAACAGGTCGATTCTTGCATGCTCGATATGTTTAGTAGAAATAAAATACAACTGAACTAAAACATACACACATCTATGTACGCTACATTGATGATTGGATTAAACATCGCATGTCTTATCAAAGATTCATAACTTCATGCTTTCTTTCTTTTTATTTTAATCCGCCTTTTAATTTATTTGGCCGTGGAATGGGCGAGTAAATCTTTTTTCATTTCCAAGCTTTCTTAACACAGGGTTATCTTTCCATGGCTTTACTTAAAATGCCTTCCCAGATAGCAGTGTTTCTCATATTTCGTATTTATTAGGGACCACCGATATTGCTTGGTTATTACAAGATGGGAGTTGTAAATCTAACGATAGAATCATTGATCTTAAGATGTGATAAAACGAAAAACACAAGACATTTTGATATGACAAAGTAACAAACTATGTCCAATATGTGTATTCTTACTTGACGACTTGTGTCCTTTTCAATTTTTAGCTTCCAACGAAAGGGGAAAAGCCGCTATTAGTTTTGTGTGGTCTGTCTGTCAGCAGTAGCGGCCTTAAGGGCTGGCAAGTGGGGCAACCGCCTTAGGGGGCCCCGCGATCGGAGATTCCATTTTCATCGTCATCCTCGAAAACCAGTTCTCATAAACTAGGATATTTGATACGACATGATTTGATATGATACCAATTACTATGTAAGCACTTAGCTTGATATTTTGGTTCAGTCTCGGTAAAGACAACAACTTATGACCTGACGATTCTAAGAGGCTATACAAATAAAAACGCGGGAGCATTTTTCGTCATTAATTTTGTTTTAAAACCCTTCCGTGAAAGTCAATGAACTACTGTAGCTCCTATCTCACACTTTGTTCTTATACTAAAGACTAAAAGACAGAGTATTGTGTTTGCATTGTAATATGTTTGGCACGATAGGTACTGGAGGCTACTTAGCAAACAAAGGCTACTGTGACTGGAAGCATCTTGGGCAGTACGATGTTCTTGTGAATCACGTCCAGTGTGTATCAGCGTGGTTGGATTGAGCTCTGTCGACGTGGTTGGATTGAGCTCTGTCGACGTGGTTGGATTTAGCTCTGTCCTCTGGTAGCACAATGGATAACAGGATGCTAGAACAAATTACATAAGAAAAAATGCATTTGCGCAAAGTCTTAACAACAAGCATTTCGTAGAAATACAGATAAACTTTATTCACCAAACAACGGTAATTTTAGGCTTGGTTGAGATGCTGGCCAAAGTCTAATCAACCATCTTCGACTAATTAAGAACTCCGAGGCTCACGACCATTACTTCGGGCATGGGATTCAAAATGAACTTATGGACCTGATGGCATCAGAAGTAATAGAGAAAGTTATTAATGAAATCAATCAAGGAGCAGTTGTCCCTTCTATTGCGTTTTGTGGACGTATCAGATACAGACGTTACGGTGGAGAACAGTTCATCGAATTTCTAGATGTTGACAACTCAACAGGAAAGTGTTTGTCAGAGGCTCTTCTCACCGTGCTGGAGAACCTTGGTCTAGACATCGCTTATTGTTGTAGCCAAGGATATGACAGTGAAGGGAAAGCACCAAGGCGTTAAAGACGCACATTATTCGCATTAACAGGCAATCCTTTTACACTCCGTAAGCCGCCATAATCTGAAATTTGTGTTAGGAGACGTGGCTAAATGCAACTCTCAAGCTGTGACGTTTTTTGATTTCATACAGAGAATCTATAAAGGTTTTGCTGCTTCATCTGAAAAGTGAAACATTTTGGAAGAAGTCGAGCCTGTCATAACAACAAAATCACTGACATAAACACAGTGGGAGTGCTACCTAGAAAGTTATAAAGCGCTACACTATCAAACGAAATAATTCAGAGAGGTGCTTTTGACTGTCGCTGACACAGCAAATGATCCACTGATGAAAAGTATCTTACCTTATCTTATGAAATACAGACGTTACTTCAAAAAAGAAGGTGATTACGCCCTACTCGTCATGCATCTAGTCATGCATGTTAACAAATGACTTAAATTCTGCCAAGTCACTGGTTTTCCTGGCTAGCTCAGGCAACCCATTCCATGCTCTAATAGCACTAGGGAAAAAGGAGCATTTGTACACATTTGTCCTAGCATATGGAATGTCTAGCGAACTTTGAACAGGGAAGCTTTAAGTTTGTATCCGTTTAATCATCTTTCATTTTTGTTCAACGCAGATCTAGACAAAATCAAAAGTAAAGAAAAGGAATAAAACCAAATTAAGATTTTTTGTCGAGATCGTTGAATATGAAGTCTTCAGCATCTGAAGTACTATTTTATGACGACTATCTTCTGTTAAAATAAGATAAGATCTATATCGACATGAATTATAGATCAAAAACTAAAAATCCAACAAATCTTCACGGTAAATATGAGGTCCTTTAAATCAAGATCTATACTTTTTTCTTTTGTAATAATTCAGTCCGTTTGGGGGGAGGGGGCTAGTTTTATTTAGTTATTTTTTTTAATCTGAAATTTCAGTCATTTATTTCTTAACATGGATCTACACCAGGAAAAACTTAGCAAGTTTCGAAATCTGTTACGGACTAAAAAAAAAAGCTACATAGAGCAAGGTTATTACAGCTTAAACCTCCCAGATAAAGACGGCGGGGCATGACGGCGGGCAGGGTTCGAAACCCGGGACCATTGAGACGACAGTCTAGAGCGCACCAGATAATGTGTCAATATAGTATTAACCCAGGGGGGGGGGGAGGAGAAAAGTGTTACTACTATTCACGGGAAACGGGAAAAATTAGGCCGTTCCCAATGAACGTAACAGTTACTAGAATTTACGGATCAAAAGTATATTTGGGAAGCGACAAAATGAGGGTTGTTTCATTAAATTTTTTAAAAAAAAAGGACTATGTGTCTGCTAGATAACTATGTGGGAGAATAGAAAGCTGCGAAGTATGCAATTTAAAAAAAAGGTAGGTGAAGGTACCTACCGTTGTATTGAAAGTGGATAAGAAAAAAAAAAGGCTTACTGGTCAAAATAAACAGTAAATACACTGGTAACACATTATTTACACAAAATAAAACCCACACTATAACAGCCTTCTAGCCCGTGAATTATAGCTGCCTTTAAAGATCAAATACAGTTTCTTCGTTTCACCCATGGAACAGTCCAATAGGAAGAACACTTTCTGCTATTATATTTGCCTTTGAAATACTCTTTTTTTTTCTCAAGGTAATTGTAGCCGATACCTATTAAAACGTAGGCATTATGCAAGGGACTTCAGACAAGAGTTCAAAACTCTCGTATCATAATGCACCTTAGGAAGAAAAATGTCGTGCCAGACTGACTCATCATTTGAGAACCATCGCCCAAGCCCAACTAGCGTGTCCGTATGAAAAAATAATGATCCGAGTGGACTTGGTTTCTCCCCAAGGAGACAGAATGACGCAGAAGTATCAAGGGGAGGGAAGTGAATGTATGTAAAATTACGTGATATAGAAGCAACTATTGGCAATATAGTCAGTCTGTTTTCTATGACGTCCCTTTCCTTATTCTCGTCAATAACGCCTTGATTGCGTCCCTTCATCGTCTCTGTTGATTAAATACAAGTGTGTCTCCCCCCTTCTTCCTTCTACTTTACCAATAGTAAAAGTTTCTGCCTCTTCTGGGAAAGTAGAGAATACAAGACGACACTTATTAAATTGTTATGTCTTACAAATGGTGTAATGAAGGAGTATAGCTCTGAAGCTGTCTGTAGGAAAGTAACGGGTCGATTGGTTTTCTACTTTGTTGAATAATGTATTTACTGATCTCTCTTTCACTATTGTGGGATGAGAATCTCGCTGAGTTTTTTTTTTAAATAAATTAAACCTAAAAAAAAATGTAAATGAATAAACCCAGTTGTGTGTCTTGTATCAGATCTCTTTGTAGAATGCCTTGACCATACATCTTGTGAAATCATTTTCTGATTTTCTGGTCATTTATCTTATAAATTAGAGACGTTACTTCAAAAAGATAATTACGTCCTAAGCATTTCATGTGTCAATCTAGTCATGCATGTTAATCAATGACGTAACTCTGCTAATTCTTTGGTTTTCCTGGCTGATTCAGACAACCCACTCCATTCTCTAATGGCACTAGGGGAGAATGAACACTTGCACGAATGTGTTCTAGCGTATGGAATAAGAAATGTGCCTCTATCTTTGTGTCTTTCTGAGTATTTCATTAGGTTTTATTTTTCTATTTGTAAATTATCGTTCAGTGTTTTATGTGTTATAGCTACTTTAGTTTTAAAATACCATGTTTACTAGATGTCTTTGATCTTCATATTGTACTGCACAACTCTCTGACATTTACTTCCGCAAAGTTTTTAAAGGAAGCAACACACTTGTTCATTTAGGAAAACTCTGAAGAGATTTGGTGGGGGGAGGGGTACGAAGCGGGAAAAAATGAATGATCCGTGGCGAGTGTGACCTTTAACCCTTATGTGGGTCAACACTCAACACACAAAAAAAAGAAAATCTTAACAAAGCGCTAACTTGAACATAATACGAATCTCAACTATGAGACAATTAAAACAGTGTGAAAAGTCGAGATGTTTACATGAGATGCTGTACATTGGTTAGAGAGGATTGTCATGTTTTGTTACATTGTGAATTTATTTCAGCAGTTTTTCTTTTTCTTTTCAGGTTTTCTCTTTTCTAAATATATATTTAGCACTGCTTATTAAGTACTTCATGGCATGCCGTAACAGTGGGTTAACTGAAATAGTTTGTCTACTATCTTAGAAGCCAATACCAAAACCACTGACAGGGCTTTAAGACTATGATGAAATTAGGAGTTGAGCCCAATTTGTTTTGTCCCCAGCCTTATGCACAGTCAAAGTATCCTCTTCTCTACTGATTAATGATGGCATTAAGAAAAATGATATGATAGTTGTGAACCACTCGAATAAATGAAAAATTTAATTCTTTCAACGAACATTCGATCTGTTATCCACTCGAGGTGATCAAAGATAAAGAGCATACATATTGTACATATTGTACAGCAATAGCACGCCACGTAGTCTAACAGTAATTTCTCTTATCGCCATTGTTTTCAAGTCAAGATGAGCCCACATTTCTCTATCGTCAATGGTGAAATTGAATTCTCTGTACCCGGGACACCTTTTAAAAAAGAAGGACCCAGAAATGATTTAGTCCTCCGTGGTATGAGGTCCAGTCCATTCGTTTTGGTTAACGTCCCCCCTGTTTGGAGGAGAATGGTGACGGAGGGGGTTGCAAAGGAGTTGGACGAGTGGGAAACCATTTGAATGAGATAGTTGTCTTACACGCGATGTGTATTTGCGTGATTCACTCCAACGGAAATGTTGCGCCATTTTTTCTTTGGAAAAAAAATCATTTGTTATGACAAAAAAAAAATGCCGGAATTCTCCTCCCATGGAAGCCTGTGACATAAAGGGAGACAACATAGCAGTTTGGATTGAATCATCTTTTCACACACGCCTAGATAGATAAACAGTACACTATACTATATAAACATTTGTGTATGGGCTTAACGAGTAAGAAGACAATCCAATCATTTTCAATTTTCTATTTTATTAAAACTGTACAAAGTATTTTTTAATCTAAAGCATTTTGTTTTCAATATTTCACAAGCGGATGGCATATTCTATTTATCACGTGCAGTGCGTTTCTATATGACTTAATAATGAAGTCAATAATGATGAAGCAGAAGTCATAAGAAATGTGTATAGAAAAGGGAACGCTGCCAGTAGTTTAGAAGATTTAGCGAGACAATCAATTAGACCCAAAGTAGTAAGAAACTAAAGACAGAAACTGATGACGCGACAGTTTTGGGGTAGAGAGTTGTTGGTAAACAATTTAATGCTCATGTTTGAAAAAAAGATTAATATGTGAAACTAAAAACTAGACCCCCCACCCTTTTCCGGTAATAAGAAAAAAAAAACTTGATAAATAACGTATTGAATATTTGTATGTCCACTGGTCAAGCTGCTTCTCGGACTCATTAGCTGCTATATGATCACTGAGTTACCAAAAATGAGTACACCTTGTTAAAACTATAGCTTTAGCAGTTTTTATGCCACAGTGACCCTTCTTACGACCACACATACTCCAAGTTACCACAACCTTTTGCAGGCACACACACACACGACATTGAAAAGAATTGCGGTTCATTTCCTTATAGAAGTCCTTATTTTATGATGCTTGTTATTGAGATTATCAACGTAAGGCATATGACATCTGTTGGTTGGTACTGGAGGGATTGTTAGTTGGTACTGGAGAGATTGTTAGTTGGTACTGTTAGTTTGTAGCCGCTCTATTTGCCAAACAATATCGTCGCAGAAGTTTGATCACCCTGATTGATAAACTCTACTTCAAATGCTCTAATAAACTCTGGTTCTTAAACAAAAGAAAAAAAATAAATCTAAGACATATCAAAGAGCTAAACAGACAAATGACCGAGAAGGCCTCCCAAGAAATCCTAAACGCTGACGTCACACTATAGCCAACTAGAAGAACAAACCTTTGAACGGTCCTTTATTTATTTTTCACCCCAGTTTGTTTTGTATTCACTTTCGCTTTTTTTTTCTTCTTCATCTTGTCCCAGGCGTAATCCAGGATCGCTCATGTGTCCTGGTGGATTGAGTTCCGTTGAATGCTCTCCGCCGGGAACAGACGATCTTCAGTGTTGGCCTGTCATGGGCAATTTGCAATTATTGAAGCTGTTTATGCGCGTGACAGGAGCGGCACTGACCAACCCCAGAAGCGGCACTGACCAACCCCAGCAGATGGTCAATCGTGGTGATGTTAATGTTGATGAGTTTGATGGGTGCTGACGTTTGATCTTTCATGAATGTATCATTGCCGGACAATGTGTGCTCTGTGAACTTATGGACATTGAAAAGACAACAAAACGAGAAGGCAACATTTGGAACTATGAAGTTTTTCAGAAGGTAAAGGTCGTTCAGGTCTAACGGTACCTACTTTTTGTGTTGCACCCAAGGGGTCAATTTTAATTTCCCGTTACATTGGTCACGTCAACATCTTCGAGTGCGATGGAACCGAACCTCTGCCGCTTCGTTAGACACTGTAAGCAACAGCTTCGAAGGATAGGAATAGCACCGCAGCATAAACCGGATTTAAAGAACTGATTTACAGAACTGATTTACATAACTGAATTACAGAACTGATTTACAGAACTGGATTACAGAACTGGATTACAGAACTGGATTACAGAACTGATTTACAGAACTGAAATAGTCTGTCAAAGTACAAAAGTCAAGTTCCTCTTCCAAAACAATAAATCAAATGAATATTCTCCTTGTTGATGGTATGTGGCCAGAACAATTATTAATTACCTTTTTTTTTAAATCTAGAGTCTACAATCGAATGTAGCTCTAGTTCTAGAAGTATGAATGAATATATTCTATCAAAACTGTGTAGTCTCAAGGGCGACCTTTCAATTCTTGGACTGAAAGTTTAGGAATATAAAGTCAAAATGTTCGGTTCTGATAAAGACGACTTTTAAATCCAACAAAATACACAGCAGTTCAAGTCAATAGATACACATGAAAAACACATGTATCTAGTTTATAATTATAAATGTACTGACATTTCTTCCAGTAAAACTACTATTACATTCGTCTTCTTTTCATTTTATGTTCCTAGATCTATATTTCAATTGTAGTTTATGTTTTGTTAGCTACTTAAAAGAAATTTTTTGTATGTACTTGCAGGAAGGGAACTGAATTATAACTATAGGGACTTTTCTTTTATTGTCTTATCCTTTTCTTAGCATCTTACAATTACTTTTAAAACTTCACTTGTAAGTAGAGGATTATGTTATATATCTATATATATATATATTCAAAGTTTGTCTTATTACGTCAAAAGGACATAACAGACAAATATATTTTTAAGAACTTGTAAAATGTTGACCTCAAAGTGTCAGATTCTAATTCCGTCTTTTATTTCTTATTTGTTTCTAGTAACAACATGATTTTAAACTTGAAAATCAGAGAAAGGAATGTTTGACCAGGCCCTTATAATCGATGCTCTAGGTTCAATTATTTAAAAAGTTTTATTTTTATAATCCATACCTCATGGAATTAGGAGAATCGTAGAGAGTGACAGTAAGTCTGGCGTTTTTGTGCTTGTTCATTCTCTAGTGCTTGCTTTTAAAGCTGCGCTATAAATTGTCGCGAAAACTTTGTCGTACCAAGGTTCCGCCACCGAGTGTACTTATTATACTTTATTATATGTTGTTGGCATCCTACAGTCGTAGAACACTTTTCCTGTGGCTGTGGAGCCCTAGTTTGGAGAGACACTCACGTCCACATATATCGCAGGTTAAGGTGGCTTTTGCTCTGGTGGTAGAGGAGCAGGCCATTTTTCGTATGGCACGCTTTTCTTCCAGAGCTGAGGCCCATGTTTTTTCACTGTTCATAGCTTTCTTGGTCACCGTCTCTCTCCAACTAGTGCGATCTAATGCTATGTCTTCCCTATGGTCAATATCAATGTTCACTGTTTTTAGATCCCGTTTTATTACATCCACGTAATGGAGGTGGGGGGCGACCAGATTTTTATGGAGCCAGACGCAAGTTGCCCGCAAAGCAAGAGAGAAAAACTAAACTCATTCCACTTGCGCTGCCTCCGAAGGAGCTTGAATTTCACATGGCAAGAGAGAGTGTGCAATACTGAGATCCTTGTGCGAACTGGCCTTCTCAACATCTTTACAGTTCTCAGAAAACGCCGTCTGCTAGATGGCTGGGACATGTTCGCTGGATGGATATATAACATTAGTAAATATAACATGTATATGTAATGTTTAATCATGAGTAGTTATAGTTATGCTGTAATGAGTTATAGGCCTACACTATAGGCCTACATTAGATTTGTTAAGTATAGTACTTCTATATATTTTTGATTAATTTGTAATTGTTTTATTATTATACTATTTTATAAATTAGTTTTCATGGTAACCAATTATGTATATAATTGCATATTAATGATCACATTTTAATTATAAGGGAAAAATATTGCAAAGGAATTTCACGCCAACTTTTTTGTCCTCTTGAGTGCCCAGAAGAGCAGCGAGAGCGTCCATCTTTCCAGTTTCCAGAAGGCCTATCCACACGGGGCAGTTCCCTCCCTCTCTTTCCTCTAGACCCCCACTCGACATAGACGACCAAATCCAATTACTCCTTATTATGTGCCGACTGGCCTCGATTGTTGTCTAAATACGTCCCGAGAGCTCGTTCAAGCCGCAGTGACCCCCCCTTTTTTTTCTAAGCTTGTTTTGCTGTCAATGTGGGAGGAATAAGGGGGGGGGGTGAACTGTCCTTCAAATGCAGCGTGCAATTTCTCAAGGCTAACGATTGATTAGCGTAGCAGAAATTACTGGACAGTCCTAGAGAGTCCTGGACAAGTAACATTGACCACAGAAAACTACCTAAATCAGTACAGTTTAAAACATTACACAAATGATCTATCCATTAATTGCGTTATTTTTGGTTTCAACAAGTAACATTGACCACAGAGAACAATCTTAAATCAGTACAGTCTATGACATTACACTAAAAATCTATTCATTCAATGCGTTATTAGCGGCCCCGAAAGGGGAAAAGACGCTATTAGTTTTGTGTGAAATGTCTGTCCGTCTTTCCCGTTTAGATCTCGTAAACTAGAAAATCCGACATCACTATATTTTAGACCATTCAAAGTTCTGATGCAACGGCTACTTTTTTTTTTCTGAAAGCAAAAATTCTAATTTTTAAAATCAGTTATGCAAGCAGTTTTTTAAAGAGAAAAAGCTAATTAGTATGCATTATAAGTTAGACCTAAATTAAAAAGAATAGTAATCATGTAAATAACATTATTGTGAACAATTTTTATTGCGATGGTGTGATCGGTTTTTTTATTGGAGCATTCCAATAAGAGCTTGAGCCTTTTCAAAACAATACGATCAATTATAAGACTTCAGTTAGGCCAGGAGAGGCGCGGTAGCTGAGCGGTAAAGCGCTTGGCTTCCGAACCGGGGGCCCCGGGTTCGAATCCTGGTGAAGACTGGGATTTTCAACTTCCCAATCCTTAGGCCCCTCTGAGTCCACCCAGCTCCAATGGGTACCTGATATTAGTTGGGGAAAAGTAAAGGCGGTTGGTCGTTGTGCTGGCTACATGACATCCTCGTTAACCGTAGGCCACAAAAACAGATGAACTGTACGTCATCTGCCCTATAGACCACAAGGTCTGAAAGGGGAACTAGTTAGGCCAGGTTTACATCTAACTTTTCATTCACTTGCACCTATCCTTTGATCTGTTGGGGCACTACACAAGATCTGTCAACCTCTTTTCTTCATTCTTATCTCTCATTTGTCTTTGATATAATTTCATGTGGATGTTCTTTCTGAAAATATTGAAGCCTGCCTGGGTGGACCACTTCGACGGCTGATTTTGAGTTTGTGTTTCCACACAATGTAATCTTGTTTTTAGTTTTAAAAACTCTTCCTGGATTGCTGTTTGAAACGGAAAAAAAATGCAATCTTAGATGTTGCTTGAATGTTAAGCTCTACTTGGCCCTCGAAAGGAACATAATAAAGAAAGGTCAAATGGCTGTAAACATTTCACCACTCTATTATTGGTGAATTTACTATTTTATTATCACGAGGAAAGTTGAAATTACCGACACTCCCCCTCCCCCCAGACATTCATTCAACAGGCAATTAAATTATTCAATAAAAACAAAATTTTCTTTCCGTCAATATCTGAAGGGAAGTCCTTCAATAACACGCTTTGTGTTGGTGTATCTGGTAAACAGATTCAAGAAGCGTTGAGAATTGTACAAAATGTAAGTTCTTTCGCGTGTATTACAAAATAATTACAAAGCTTATATCAATTCACTCTGTCTATCCGGTATCCAGGAAAAAAGTTTGTAAACGTTATTACTCCAACGCCCAATCTCGGAGTTGAAAATTTGCACCTTTTTTTTTTACTTTATAAGACAAGAATCAATTTTTAAAAAGGCCAATTACTTAATTAACTATTGATAATTAATTATTATGTTTGGTATCGAACAATGGAAATAAACCCTACTTGACTGATGTGATGGCATAAGCTGAATTAATCCCCTTTAAAGTCCCCTTAAAAGCTTGAAAATAATAATAGACAACAATAGATAACAATAGACAAAAATAAATAACAATAGATGACAATAGACAACAATAGAATAAACAACAATAGACAACAATAGAATAGACAACAATAGACAACTATAAATCCTTCTATTTTCATAAGCATTTCTCTAGTACAGTTGTTACTTTATCGCATTGAGATGCTAGAGCCCTCGATTTTGAATCCAGGTCGTTCAAATTTTACATTTAAAAAGCCTTCATGGTAATATTCTCCCAGATCTCTCCAATCCCCAACTGGTCCAGCCAAGTGATAGGATCATAACGCACTCAGAAAGCTAACAGGAGGAAATTGGGCTAACAAAAACAATTGGTTAAAACATTGCTAATCACACAGATTTAAAATTGTTAGTCTAGATATAGTAGGTCTATTACAAACTTAATTACATCACTGATCCAAACTAATTCATACAACTACACTTAAAATAAGCTTTGTTTTCTACATTTTTTTTTATTTTGATGTTTTTTATTATTTAGTTGGCAATAGGGATCTTTTAATAGTGCTATTAGAGCATGGAATGGGTTGCCTGAGCTTTGCAGGAAAACCAGTGACTTGGCAGAATTTAAGTCATTGGTTAACATGCATGACTAGTTGCATGACGAGTAGGACGTAATCTTCTTTTTTGAAGTAACGTCTGTATTATATAAGATAAGATAATATAAGATAAGATGTCTAAATCTAAACAAAGAGCAGGCTAATGTGATTATATTTAGACTGAAATTTTCTAATGAACTAGTGTACAGAAATTATTTTTTTTTACAAAGCTTATATCAACTCTGTCTGTCTGTCTGCCTGTCTGTCAGTGTGGTAAAACGTTTGTACACGTTATTTCTCCTACAACACAAGAATTAATAGAAAAAAAGTAACCAATTAGTTAACTAACTATTGGTAGTTAATTATTTTGTTTGGTATCTTGAAAAAGGGAAAAGATGTGGTGGTATAAGTTAAATTATTTCTCTTGAGGACTCTTGAGCCCAGAGTGACCGCATTTTTGTAATGCATTTAAAACAAAACGATCACGTAAACATGCACCAAGATACCACCGTTCCATCCCCCACCATCAACCCTTTTCACAACTGGTCCAGACAAGTGATAGGATCATAGTTCATTGAGAAGGTTAAAAGTTAAACAAAAACAATTGGTAGAAATATTTTTAATCACACCGATTTATTATGTTTAGGCCAATACTTTACATAATTACATAACCGATCTGAACTAATCGAAACAATTACAAAAGCTTTTTTTTAAAACTATTTATTTCGACAAATTTTAGATAAAATCCTTATCGTAAGAGAACTCAGAATTAGTCTAGAACTGGACGGGTCTCATTCTATTTCTACGCTGATCTTTGAGACTTGTGTCCAGTTGGCTGAACTCTTGTGGTGATCCTGGGCCACCAGACGTGGCCAAATTAAAAGTGATTCACGAGTTTGTCACTAGGTTAATAAGCTTGGCCCGACTCGCGAACAAGACAGGGTCCAGGACCTTCGGGGCAAGTCACTCATAAATTTCAAGGGCCAATACCCCGCTCTCCTTCCCCTGGTTTGTAACGGGGTTATCTCCAGATTACACATCAATGAAAGGTCGACGCAATACCTTCTACGTCCCTCCCTCTAGGCTTAGATTCCTATCTCTCCCTCGTTCATCAAAGTTTAAAAAAGAATTTCATAGAAAAGTAAGATTCATATTAACCAGACGATAGAAAAAAAGCGGGAAAAATTTGTCTAAATATGGAAAAACTGGGCACTGAGTGTCACTTAGCATTTGAAGAACAAACACACACACACCATCTTTGTTCCGGAACTATTCTTATAGTAATTGGTCACTACTCCCACTGCTCGCTAGTCATCTGCTCAAAGGTCAGCTTATTCAAAGATTGGCGCCCACTCTCCCCCCTCATAAGCCGAAACTCCTCCTATTCCTCTCACGCACCTTGGCGCGTGATGCTCGGTGATCTGTCCCGCTCTCGGCTATTTCCCGATGTTTTGCTAATTACCTTCGTTTGTCATTAATACACATCTCACGGTCTGGAAGTTTGCGCTGCCCTCAACCCTAGACCTCGCGCCGATACTCAAACAACAATAATGCCAGAAGAGACTGTATGCTATTTATGTAGGGGGAGACAAGTGAACTAGGTCTTTTTTCCCCCCGCTGTTTGACTGACTATAGAAGAAGACCTTCCAGAGTAAGAAATAGATCTTTTAAAAAGAATAAGATTTAATATTGTAAAAAGATGATAGTTTTTTTTAAATTGTAATAGAATGCCTTGGAAACAATGTCATTCTAAACATGTGTGTGATCAGATCACGTATTGTAATGAACGATTACCGACAATCAACATCTTGACACTATCGCCAAAGGAACATTTAAGATGAAATAATCACAATGGGTATAATGAAACTATTCTATAACTATTCAATGATTCATATGTACATAATTAAACACTATATTAGTGTACACCAATTCGAAAGACATACTCTTCAGTTTGTAGGACTGTCCAGTAAGTGTGCAGTAATATTTGCTACGCTTCTCAATCGTTAGCACCCTGCATATGGACGGCCGTTCACCTTTACCCCCCCCCCCTCCTCTCCTTCCACAGGCTTGGACAAGGATGTAATAATCTTTAAGTCTGAAGGAACACCCGAAATACGTAGAACGTAAAACCAAACAAACTATGACATAATGGTGTAAATAATCTTTATTTAACGAAAGGTGCATACATAGTGGGAAAAAAGGACTATAAATAGCCAGACTGTTGGTGTATCCGGGGTATACAATAAAGGATGTGTTGATGAACTAGGCTTTTTTTTTTTTAAAAAGTACGAGAGATTTGTGTGCACATTTTAGCCCTGTACAATCAAATTTTCTAAGCTCTTCCATTTGTAGCACACAATAAGTTCAATTCGAGCCAATGATCTTTCATTCTTTGACTTATTTAAAAACAAAAAGTCAACAAAGTATCAAAGGAGATTTTATAATTAAGATTAATTGCCAAGCATTTAAAATATTATCGGAATTATATTGAAATTATACATCTTTTTGTATTTATTAGGCCAATGAGAACCTCAATTAAACGTCTTTGACATTGTTTAGTTTATCGTGTTGTATGATATTTACTTTTCCATATGAAGAGTTCTGATTATTACTTTGTTGTTTTTGTAAAGATTTTATTTTCGTATATAATATGTATTTCAAAAATGGCCTCCATTCTATCACATCACACGTCATAATTCCCAAGAACTGTCAAAGTTTACAAGACATATCATAGTGTACAAGAACTGTCAAAGTTTACAAGACATTTCATAGTGTACAAGAACTGTCAAAGTTTACAAGACATATCATAGTGTACAAGAACTGTCAAAGTTTACAAGACATTTCATAGTGTACAAGAACTGTCAAAGTTTACAAGACATATCATAGTGAACAAGAACTGTCAAAGTTGACGAGATATGTCATTCTGTTGAAGACATTCATAGTTAAAACAACATGTAACAGCGTAGAAGACAAGTTATAGTGTACGGCTGAAAACACAGCTTTTAGTAACGGCGTTCTGTTTCCATCAGCTGTACACATCAATTCGAATCACCCATAACTCACTTCAACTTGTCAAAGAGGCTCCACAGCATTCTACTCCGGCACTGATGTGTTTATAATCAACTTAGCGGTGTACCCAGGGGTGTGTAGTCCATTAGCGACCTGCACAAGGCAACAGTTAGAAGTGACCTGGGGACGAGAGGGAGCCCACATGCCGGACAAAAGACGAAGACAGACACAATTCTCATCAATATTTTTTTTCTGTACCCTAATGAGGTCGATAAGGTAGCCACCGGGGAGCTATCAAATCAATAAAGGTTTGAACATGCTCGCAAAATACGTTTTTAGTTGGTGTACAGGGGCGTTTATTTTTCGAAGCTCTGGGGTGAACATAAGAATCAAATTTTAACTACCTTTGTATTTGGCATGATACACCTTCGTCTTGTATTTAAGAGATACAGTTGCGAGTACTCCTGAATACTTTGAAATAGTTTAAAATGTGGTAGATATGGTACTCTCATTTTGTGACCACGGTTTTATTTTTAAATAGCTTTTGTATAGTGCATCTTTCATGCTTATAGAATACTCAATGAGCTTTGATCTCTCCCTTTTGTTGACCAGTGGCTAAAGTTGACCCCTGGAAGAAGGTTTACGTGCTGCCTTTTAGACGCTCAGCAAACACAACTCTGCTCGAGTCAGGATTCAAACTCCAGTCCCCTTGGTAGGTGGCAAAGCTGAAGCCAAGCGGTTTTGGCTTCCTAGCCACACATCCCACAAAGGAATAGTTTCGCCAGCACGTATCTCGAGTCATAACAGACTGTGTGGACACGGACACTTTTCAGTTTGACCATTAACTCCACTGATACAGACTGTGTGGACACGGACACTTTTCAGTTTGACCATTAACTCCACTGATACAGACTGTGTGGACACGGACACTTTTCAGTTTGACCATTAACTCCACTGATACAGACTGTGTGGACACGGACACTTTTCAGTTTGACCATTAACTCCACTGATACAGACTGTGTGGACACGGACACTTTTCAGTTTGACCATTAACTCCACTGATACAGACTGTGTGGACACGGACACTTTTCAGTTTGACCATTAACTCCACTGATAATATTGACTTCATTAAGTAAAAATAAGAATAATACATATGTATCTATATAAGGAAATAATGTATATCATCCATCCAAGGATAATACATAGATCTATCGAAGAATAACACATGTCATCTATCCAAGGTAAGAGCAGATGTCTTCCATCTAAGGAGAATAAAAGTATCAATGGAATGATAATACATCCTTCATCTATCAAAAGAAAGAACATATCTCATCCATCCAAGGATAATCTATATATCTATGGATGGATTATTTATATTTATTGTTTTAGTGCAAGTGATTTGACCAATGCACTTCTTTTTGTTTTAGAAGATGCGAGTGTCTTCTGTGATCTGTGTGAAGGAAAAGTGAGAGAGAGAGAGAGAGAGAGAGAGAGAGAGAGAGAGGGTGTTGGCATTTGAGTGTACCGTACATATGTTTTGTTTCACTCTTCCAATCGTTTATTGGAGAGAGACAGAGACACAGACAGAGAGAGAGAGAGTGGGGTGTTGGTATTTGAGTGTACTGTAGACTGTACATATGTTTTGTTTCAATCCTCCGATCGTTTATTGTTTCGTCATTATGCTAAGTAAAGCTTTTGTCTCTACCAGTTTATGTTTTCAAGAACTTCAGGATTTGCATTCTCTTCAATTTACTCCGGAAATGACCAGTTGCAGACGTGGCGTTCTAATGTATCTGCGATTTGTCTGTGACGATCTCGAATGTTAAAAATGTGGAGAACTAAAATAAAGTCAAATTGATGAACCAACTGACTTTTTATCTTGTACTACAAAGCAATCTACATCGTTTTTTACGACTCAAATCAATCTTTATTTTATTCTACATTTAATTCGTTCTTTATCCACTGCACCAAACCAGTATTTATTATTTGCAACAATTATATCGACCTTTATCTTCTGCAATAGTCTTTTGCTAAATCTCAATCAACTGTGCATTTTGTTACGTCTAAATCAGCCTCTATGCTCTGTTACAGATCAAGCAAGCATCATCTTCAGGTACAACTCAATAAATTTTTGTTCTGCTATAACTCAATCAATCCTTATCGTCTGCTACAGTTCTGACATTATTTAACTTCCATTTCTGATTTCCGTTTTCGATATTTCCGTAATTCATTACTAAACTCCTTTATGCAGGTTGCCAGTATATTCATACACCACTAACGTCTTCTTTTATTGAATGTGACCTATTGTAAGGATGACTCTTTTAGACCGTTGTTATTGATGACCCCTCAATGTTTTTATTTGGGAGAATGACCAGCGTGTAGTTGAATGTGTAGATCAAGCAGCATAGTACTGTAACAAGGGGGTCATAGTGTTGGCTGATGTCGTATTTGGTCTTATTTATGATGTAGATGCGTCTAACCCTTATTAATTGGGTTTCTATCCACTACGGGACCCTTCCTTTATGCTCGCTCTCCATGTGAATCTATCCAGTGCCACTTTTTGCCAGCTTTAAGTGTCGATTTTGAAGATCTTCATGTCGCGTTTGCATACATCCGTATACCGTAAATGTGGACGACCAGCGGGCTGTCCTGCCTTCTGAAAGATCACCATACAGAATGTCTTGTCGACCTTCTGGCATTCTATGAACATGACCAAGCCAAGGCGTCTGCTGCTGATAATACTGCGGATGTCCTGGCTAACTGCTCTTCGTAGAGGTATACTGTACTGTAATCAATATTATTTTTTATCAGTTTGTTTTTATGTACCAGACACAGTGTTTGCATATAGGCATTTTCTCTGAGGAGATACACTATGAGGATGTGAAATAACTAGATGTTTAAAATGTTTTGTAAAATGTTTCGGATGTTCCTTCAGAGTTGAAGATAATTACTTCCTAGACCAAACCTCCCGCAGGATGACGGGGATGGGAGCGGGCAGGGTTTGAACCCGGGACCATCGATAAATCTGAACGACAGTCCAGCGTGAAAACCGCACGACCAGGCAGCCATCCAAAGATAAGGAGGTTGATAGAAAGTTAAGTTATTCATTTAGTGTCGAGCTTCCTGCCTGCTTCAGTTTTAAACTTTATCCAAAGAGAGACACATCTCCATACTTTAATATGGCCCATATGGTAAATGTAAATCCTACATAACGACCTATTAACTACACAAAGTTTTGGCTGTTCTGTGCAACAAATATGTTATCTAATATATTAAAACGTAGCTTTAGCTATGTCTCAACGATGTAAGCTAATATATTGTTTGCATTTGCTCTGCTCTGCCACAACGCTGGGTATAAAATCTCCATTTCTTAAGGCTTTAACGTGCGTCTGGCTCCAGAAAAACTGGTCGCCCCCACCTCCGTCCCCACCTCCGTTACGTGGCTGTAATAAAACGGGATCTAAAATCAGTGAACATTGATACTGACCATTGGGAAGACATAGCGCTTAGACCGCACTAGTTGGAGAGAGACGGTGACCTAGAAAGCTATGGACAGCGAGAAAACATGGGCCTCAGCTCTTGAAGAAAAGCGTACCAAACGGAAAATGGCCAGCTCCTCTACCACCAAAGCGAAAGCCACCTTGACCTGCGATATATGTGTACTGGAGTGTCTCTCCAAAGTAGGACTCCACATCCATATGAAAAAGTGTTCGAGGTGAACCATAGCCGTTCTACAACTGAAGGAGGCAAACATATTGAGATAAAAATAGTTATTATGTCCATTCATTACTGCTACATCACTAGGTTACTAAGATAATATCAATCTATTATCTATCTATATCTATATCTTTCTATCTATTAGTTTTAGTTTATAAACTGATATAATTAATCCAAGCTAATGTAAACGTAGTTATGTTTTTATAGCTAAAAAAAACGTGTTCCTTGTATAAGATTATAAATATAATCTAATTAGGAAAGCGTGCCACACATGTATGTAATGTGTATATGTGTCAAAGTAACTATATGTGACGCATCGTATCATATCATGTGTATGACTAAGTATGTCTGAAGCTTGTGCTGATGCGTGATATAGAAATAAAAATTGCGACAAGCTTTGATTCAGGCCAGTGTCCACCCCTGGCTCGCTAATATCATTGGAATTCTGTTTATTACTGGCCTTTGTGACGTCCGTAAAAAAAAAAGGAACATTCGATTTCCAGATGTGTCAGTGAGAGTGTGTGTGTGTGTTACGTAGCCATGAAGATTTGTAACCAGAGCCGCACATTAGGTGAAATATATTCCATTATGATTAAACACATTAAATAAGACATAGATAAGGGAAAGGTGGATCCCTATCTTTGGTTTTCAAGTCATTGCCTAGTCATTTATACTAAGATTTTGATTTCTGTCTGTCTGTCTGTCTGTCTCTCTCTCTATCTCTCTCTTACTGCCATAGGGATCGAGTTTGTTACCCTATTAGTTTGATGCTTAGAGTAGTATTGATGCCCTCACAATAAAGCCTACACATAGGCCTACTAAACTGAATATGCATGAATTTTCTAATTGACATTGCTATTTAATTAATATTTCAAAGACAGACAGGATTTTAAGCCAGCAACTATATTAAAATATTAAATTTCAATTTTCAGTCATTGTCAAGGGCGGACTGGCTATATGGGCATTCGCGCAAATGCACGGTGGGTTGTTACCCAAATGTCCTGGTGGGGCCGCCCTTAAAATATTTAAAGAATTCTCTTATAAGAGGCCAAGAGATTGTCGTGATTAGTCATCATCGCCTTATCTGTTATATATTTTAAAAAAGATCTTTACACTCTTATACTACTCAAATACATTTTCTGTAACAGCCTTCCAACCTACCTACACGTAAATATATTACAATGTTACACAGTATAGTGCATGGTACTACAAGGTGCAGTATCATTAGTGCATTACATTGTACAATAAAATATACACCTTTTAGTCCTCGATGCAAGTGTTCAAACATGATAAGGCTCGCAATTTTTGGCCCTGATTGAATGATAATGCCAAGACTCTGACCCCCTGTCCTCCTCTGGTTTCTGTAGTTATTAAACAATATTGGGAATTATTTATCAAAATGTAATGTCTTAAATTCTGAGGTGTCTTATTAGATTATAAATTGAATGTTATTATTTAATCAAGTAATGACTTAAATGCTGGGATGACCACAGCTAATCATGCCGAATACGTGCAAGTCTTATGGGTGACCGGATGCTCCAGAGTACAGCCTGTGAGAAGTGTTCCTGTGAGCTCGTCTGACTGGCATCATGTGACAAAGCGGAAGTACGCCATGTTTACTGACGCCGATTAGTCATGACGCCCTCAAACAATCATCTCAGGTCACGTGTCTCAATCAAACAAAAGTCTACCAATCGACAGACTATTTACATCTGAATGAGGTGGGTGGCAAGGGGATGGAGAATGTTCAATCACTCTGAGATTAAGATGGACTCAGGGCAATGGTCATCTACTATTTCTCTATAATATGAACTTAAAAATAGAAATAAACTTACATACTTTTATATAATTTTAAATAATTACAAAGCGTATATCAACTCACTCTGTCTGTTAAAAACTTTGTACACGTTATTTCTCCCACACCCAATCAAGTTAACATTTGCCCCAATTATTTCTTGTACCTGACAAAACAAGAAGCAATAATAAGAACAAGGTTACAAAGACAGTTTGTGTGAAAACACAAACTCAAAATCGGCCCCCGAAGTGGTCCACCCAGGCAGGCTTCAATATTTTCAGAAAGAACATCCAAATGAAATTATATCAAAGACTAATGACAGATAAAAATGGAGAAAGAAGGTTGACAGATCTTGTGTAGTGCCCCAGCGGTCAGCTGATCAAATGATAGGTGAAAGTGAATGTAAAGTTAGATGTGAACCTGGCCTAACTGATGTCTTATAATTGATCTAATCGTTTTGTTCAATCTCTTATTCGAATCCTCAAGAAAAAAACAACATTTCCGTGATAAAGTAGATGAATACGATAAACTTAAGAAAATGCAGTTTATAAGATAATTAATTGTTTTAAATTTATATAATGCATACTAAATAGTTTTTTTCTCTTTAAAAAAATAGTAAACATTTGTTCGTGTGTAAATGTAGTGCTTAGTATAACAGAACTTACATAACTTAACAATACAAATATAAAAAAAACAAACTTTTGGCAAAAAATCTACAACCGTTTGCATAAATTTGTTAAAAATATGGTATACGGTCGTCTCCCCTGATAAAGAGCCTGAAGTGTCTGAGTGTTTAATAGTTAATAGTTGTAAAAGTGGAGTATGTTTTATGAAAAAACTGCCTACATAAGTGATTTAAAAAATTAGATTTTTCGCTTTCAGAAAAGAAAAAAGTAGCCGTTGCATCAGAACTTTGAATGATCTAAAATATCATGATGTCCAATTTTCATTTTCTCTTCTAGTTTACGAGATCTAAACGGGACGGACGGACGGACAGACAGACAGGCCACACAAAAGTAATAACATCTTTTCCCTTTCGGGGGCCGCTAAAAATACTAACCAACCTATTAGTTAATTAACTATTGGAAATTAATTATTCTGTTTGGAATCGAACAAAGGAAAGAAATTGTAATTGACAGATGTGGTATTATAAGTTTAATTAGTCCCCTTGAGGAGGCTTGAGACCTTGATTTTAATTTCAAGTTGTACAACTTTTTAAAAAGAATTTTAAAAGCGATCATGGTAACATTAACAGGGTAAAAGCTAAACGTAAACATTTTCAACATTTTTCTTTCTCCCGATTGATTTCTGATTGTAAGATTAGAATGTGAACTTTAACGTTGATTCAAGTTAAGGTTTGGGTGAAGGAGCTCCATATATACTTTCATTCTCTACGTAGTTTGTTATGTATCAATGTTTGTTTTTTTCTCTTATACTTTTGATTTAATATTTGTTTTCCTCAAGACAAGTTCAAATTTCTGATTCAATTATAGAATCTTCGACACCCGACGCCACTGCCATCTTTGCTGCCCCTTCTCCCTGCCATCACAGCCCCCTCCTCCAAAGTACACAAAGGCGCCCCCATTCCCTTTTTTTTTACTCCTCTTCTCTCTCCCGTTCTATTTCCTCTAGTTGCAAACAAGTACTATCAACATGCTGGTGCTGGGAAAGTGGGGAGGGGTGCAGTGAGACCAGAGGGAGTGTGATAACATCCATTTAGTAGGGCTGGTATTGGTGTGGGAGGGTGGAGGGAACATAGGGAGGGGGCGGAAGAAATGAGTGAGAATTTTTTTTTTCGGTGCTAGGAAAATTTGTTTAAAGCAGTGGTTGAACAGACGTCGATAGTTCAAACATTGATCTCCAAGAGAGCCTGGGTTTAAACACAAACTAAATTACAGGACCTGGCCTGTAAGGGAAATCGCTGAAAAAGGTTGGAAGCTGCCCCGAGATAAAAGAGAAACCAAAAATTATACACAAAAGAAAGCCCGCACCTTAAAGCTCTCTTTAAAAATCTTGAAGAGGAAAAAGCCCAAGGCACTAAAATCAAACAGAACATGGCGTATATATGCCAGAAGATCAAATAAGCTTATGGCTGGGCCTGGTCACATGCATGTCGCAGCTTAGACATAAAGACCTCTGCGTAGACATTTAGGGGCCATAGGAAAGGCATGAGGTCATATCAGAATGACGTGAGAAAAATCAGCAAAATAAATATAACGTCACAGTCTAAACATGGCGTCATATCTTTCAGATTCCCTTTCCTGTCTTCAGTTTTGTGTGTGTGTTTGGGTGTATGCTTTCACATACATATCTCTCTACATTTGGAACTAACATACACATTCACACATACGCACAAATACACCACATAACACACACACGCTTTAACTCTTGGACACATATACGGGATGAAAATACCCCCTTTTGTTATTATTGTGTTTTTGGTCTGGCCAGATTCTGAGAGACTCCATCACGACACAAGGTTATTTGCCCTGGCTCTCCGTTCAAGACTGTTTGAACAAGATTTCCTTTCCAAATGTGGGCAACCACTAGAAGTTATAATAATCTGCTCACCGTAATATTGTTTGTTTGTACTTCTCCGTGTGTGTGTCTGTGTCTGAGAGAGAGGGAGAGAGAGAGAGAGAGAGAGAGTTAGCGTTCTAAATGGCATCTCTCCATTTGTACGTAACGAATTCTATGCAGTCTTTGAATTTACAGAATTGCCTTTAAAACAGAAAAACACTCAGAACTAATGAACAATCTTAAACAAAAGTCGAAGATATCCTTCACTTAACTATCACGCTCACTTATCATCGCATCGAAAACGTCTTCAACTGATGTGGCCCCCACACATCCAAGATTAAATATATGACTTTTAAAAATATATAAACTCAGCATTGGTTACCTAGATAATGAAATAAATCGCTGCCTTCTGGCACAAAGCAGTTGTGGCAATAAATATAAAAATTGTTTTCCTATTAAAGTGTTTTTCTTGCCACTGGTATAATCTATTTGTGTGTGTGTAAAGTGTTTGATACTCGCCTACCATTTTTCACCTGGTTTGATTGATGGAGTCTTAAGAAACAGGGTTACATTCGACGAATGTCATTTGCCTTACTTTCTTTATGTGTGTGTGTGTGGCGGGGAGGGGCGTCTTACGTGTCATTTTGTTGGCCTTCATGCCTCTTTTTGGTTATTCCGACCTCATATCCTTTTGCTTGGTGGACCCCTATAGCGATACTAATTACTTGCTGCTATATTCAAATGATACAATCTCTATTAGTATTAGCAGTTGACAACAAGATTTTACCGAGAACTTGTTCAATCTACTAAACACGAATTATTTGTGCGTGGTACGATAAGAGAGCTTCGAAAAAACAATTTCTTTCGTTTAATACTCAAACACGAACCCCTCTAGACGTTTGAAAGCCGAAAAGGCACTGAGCGTGTGACCTAGCTTTGAACCTTGTTTAGTACAAAAGAAAAAGTAAAAAAAAAAAGTAATAATGACCTCATGCACTAGTAAATTCTCGCAGTTCTAGAAAGTGACAAAAAATGAGATTGTCACGTGATGTAAATCAAAGTACTGAGAAAGATTTTATAAGGAGCAGTGAGTACACTGTCAAAGTTCAATGGGTTTGCTTGATTGATTATGTTGGTTTGATTGATTTTGTTTGTTTGATTGATTCTTTTTGTTTCATTGATTCTGTTTTTATAATTAATACAACTTGTTAAGCTTAACCAATTTATTTCATGTGAATTCAGCATTGTTATTAAAAATAGAATTATCCTTATGGCATATATATATGTGTAATTCTACACGAAGAATTGTGCTTTATTCATTACTGAATAATTATGTATTGTGTTGTGCTACGAACAATGAATTTGGTGGCATCTCTCATCACAACTTGGAGTAGACTCAATCTATATACATTGTTTTTTTTCTCCTAGGATTAGTTTAGGCTGTGTGGCTTGGTTGCATAACTCTATACCGGAGTCTACCTAGCAAGGGTTCGAGTGCCGACTTGAGATGAGTGGTATCAACTGACCGCATTACAGCATCACAAAAATCTTCTCCGAGATACCCCTTCCCCAGATGTCAACAGAGGAGGTGCCATAGCACACAATACTAATAAAATAATATAAAATAAAATAAAAACTCAAGATACTAATAATAATCACAACACACACACACACAGACACACACACATACATCGAACACATGAGTCATGAACACTTTACAACAGCAACATTATATATATATCATGATACGTAATAGAACTTGTTTACTTTGACATGTTGTATGAACTTTTAATGTTTTAATTTTAAAATACGGAACAGAAAACATGTTTACAAGATCCATAATTTTCACTTGTTTATTTAAATTCTTTTTTTTAGAGGTAGAAAAGAAATGCAACAAGAAGATCTATGCTGGCTTCGTTTTTTGGATTTCGTTTTGTTTGGGAAGAAAAAAAAAAGAAATTTTGTATAATTGTGTTGGTCAAATTGTGTCACTCTCTCACCAGTTGGTGGTTCACAGAATACAATGTTGCGCAAAGAAATCCGAGGTCACGTTGACATTATCAGCAGAACACAGTGAGCTCTAAAGTGGACTTAAAAAATCACTAAAGCTCGTTCAGGGCCCTGGCAGAGATCATAAAATGATTAGCCGAACACAATGAGCTATAAAGTGGACTTAGACCACTGTGTCCACTAATACTTGTTCAGGACACGCACACACACACAGACGCATATTTTCAAAATATTGTTTTCCCTCATCTTTACAATGGTCAAGGTTTTAGTTTTCGTAGCTTTAAACAAATGTATTAGTTGTGTTTCTCTGTTACTAATATAGGACTACCAATCGTCCACTTAAATCGTTTTGAGGATCAAACTTAGTCGTCTTTAGTATGTCTACGGTGCTGTATATTCTTTAGTATGTCTAAGGTGCTGTATATTCTTTAGTATGTCTACGGTGCTGTATATTCTTTAGTATGTCTAAGGTGCTGTATATTCTTTAGTATGTCTACGGTGCTGTATATTCTTTAGAACTAAATCACACATCATGTGTCCCGAGAAAGTGGAGACCCATGTGTCCACCTACATATTTCGTCAGGTTGGTCTTGTCTGAGGTTGGCTCCATCGTGCTATGTGAGTATCAATAAATATACTTTAATGGACTTTTATGGATTTATAAATAACAAAGTCTCTAGTCCAAGACTTCCAACGATACAACAAATGCGGGCATTAAACAAAGTTTGATTCGAAAGATATTCTCGAGTGAATCCTCAAATAAAGCCAAGCTTATCTGAAAGTTCTATCATATGGGATACGGGATGAAATCTTGTCGTGTATATTACAGACGTTACTTTAATATAGAAGATTATGTCCAAATTGATGAACTCTGATCAGAGTTTTCTACATATGTAACTGATCAGAGTTTTTCTACATATGTAACTGATCAGCAAGATGTCATGGAGATGTCATGGAGATGTGGAAGTTATTCTAAAAGGAAATTGTTCATTCTAATAATTTAAAACCATTTGCAAGTAAAGAACATCTTTAATATGTTCTCGACATGTCAGATTATGTAATAATGACTTATTAATATGTTTCCTAGGTCTGTAATTAACCTTTTTTGTTCATTTTCAACTTTCCAAGGGCGGCAATTACGCTAACACTTCCACTTTTCTTCTGAAGTATTTTCCCATTTTGTGCTGTGAGGTCAAGTAGTAGGACAAAAGTTTAACAAGTTGATAATAACACAATTTTGTTTCCACTTATATCGATTTGTATTTTTAGTTAGAGTTCAACTAGATATAAGAACATCTACAAAATACAAGGGAACAAGAATTGAGCAGGGGAGGCCAGCAACACGATAAATGTTTTCTTTTAAATCCATTTGAGCTTGCAGTCATCCAAATCTCAGAACCCGAGCTTGCGATTCAGCTCTCCAACATGGAAACAAACTTCTGCTTTACTATCACCATTCCTTAAGACAAACTTCTAGTGGATGTTGAGAAATGCTTACCTAATGGTAGATATAGATCTATATGATTTGTTGCGATTTACTGTGTTTCTTGTATTCTTCACACAGTGTAAATAAACATACAAAGGACTATTCAAAAGTATACATCTTTAACTGATTTACAGGACACAGTCCAAACAAAACACAACATTTAAGGGATTAATTTAATGGGCATTAATTTTTTTTTAAATTTGAAATGAAAGGTCCCCTTTCAGGCCTTGCGATCTATAGTGCAGATTTTGTCAAGGTAAGTAAATTGAAATGAGCCCTCTTAAAAAAAAAGACAAGATTAGGAACATCAAACTAATTTCAGCACTGACCTTATACGTTCCTAGATAGTCCACTGAACAGGGCAGTATGGCCGTCTCTCCGGCCACCACCGTGACATTTTTGTTAACCACGTTGATGTGTGGCTGATGGAGAATGGTGGTAGGCTTCAAGGCGTGCTGGCACAGGGCTGCAATACAACAAGAGACAAAAACATTGAGCTGAACATCCAAACACATATCTTTCACTAATTTGTATTCGCTCTTGCCTTGGTCTTGTGACTCTTGTTATTGACTTTTAGAGAAAGTTTTGCCAGATATTAATCTGCAAGATGAACGCAAGGCTATAGAATATTTGACCAAAGACTAAAAACAGGGGCGTTTTTTCGGGGGTTGTGAACATGAAAGAAATTTCTAATATCTTACAATGCAGTACAACTTATGGCGGTTACGGAGTTCCCCCTAGGTTTGACTCAAAGAGATTTTGTTTTGTAGGTTAAGTTAAAAATTATCATTGCTTGCAATTTTTTTTCAATCAAGGCATATTTTGCAGCTATGTACCAATCAATGACAGTGGTTAATTAACTAAAGTAAAGTAAGTAAAGTAAGTAAAGTTCCCTTTTCAAATGTGGCCCACGGTTAACGAGGGTGTCCTGTCAACCACCTTTACTTTTCCCTCAATTTATGTCAGGTACCCATCAGAGCTGGGAGGCGCCCAAAGATGAACTCATTGTATAATTAAAACACAACAACAACTAAACGATAGATTGTATCGAATGACACCCACCCTGACGACGCCGCTGCCCTTACCTTAAGGCTAAGTGAATAGAGAAGATAATTTAGACGTTAATGTTTACCAATAATGTTTTGAGCAAAACTTTAGAAACACAAGTTTGGATTGGTTACAAATTAATTGCAATAGATGCAAAACAGTCACGTGTTTTTTTTTGGGGAAACTATTAGCAACAAGGAAGCCTCCCAGACACCCCATTCCCTCCCACATAGAGCACTGGAGCTGTATACAATAATTTTATTTAACTTTCACACATTTATTTTTTTCGTTTCAAAATCTAGTGAACTATGAGCCAAATGATATGACATTGAAATTATTAACAACAGTTAGCTAGGTCTCCTAGGTCCAGCGCAACGACCAATTCTATGTTTTTATTTATTTTGAACAACCTTTAATAACTTTTTTTTAAAGATTTTCGTTGCCTTGGAAACGATCAGACTCGTGTATTATAAAATTTCCATCCTCAAATGGATTTGAGCTTGAACCTGTGACCTTCGGTTTCAGAGTTTGGCTTTGAGGCTTTTCTTATAAATCTTAAGTTGTTCTACAAAACACAACAACATGTGAATTGGTGAGAGTATTCTCTGCACTCTCAGGAAATAGATATAGTTTAAATGTTGATATGTAAGGGAGATAACTTGTCTGCATGTATATCTTTATGCATGAAACGATAAAAGTAGATATACTATGTATTTCAATAAAAAAAATTAATTTCAAAACTATTATTTATTAGTACTATACAAACTGTTTTGTTTTATTATTTATTTTTACTAATAGTTATTTTCTAAAATGTATATTAAATAAAATAAAATGTATGCAACATTTAAGACAATGTATAACTATATATATTATATATATATATATATATATATTGTTACAAATGAACAGTGATAGGTAGAGGTCAACGTATGACCCCGGCGAGATGACACAGCAGCGAGTGTCCTCTGGAATCTACATGTACAAACAAAGACAGGATGTGACGTGCCCTCACGTGTTGTTCCAGGGGACGAACAGATCTAAGTAGGGGGACAGTTACTAATGAACAGTGACAGATAGAGGTCACTACGTGTGACCCCAACTTGATGACACTGCAGCCGATGTTTTCTGGAATCTACATGTATAAACAAAGACAGGATGTGACGTTTCCTCACGTGTTATTTCAGAGGATACTAGCCGTGTTTGTGCAACTTTGGACAAGCGATTAGGGACTCTATATAAGCCAGAGAGTTAATGTTAAAGTCAGTCGTATGGAGTCGTGAGTGAGCCGTTACAGTCGATACAGACGATGTAAGACGTGTACGGCTCTGTGGAAGAGAAATGTGTACGACTCGATGCAAGTTAACTAGGGTAGAGTTAACTGGAGTGGACTACTGTCGTTAAAGTCTATACAGCGAACTACAGTGGACTTGAGCTGTTACAGTCGATACAGTCGATGTAAGACGTGTGCGGCTCTGATTCGGTAGACTTGAGTACGACTTGGTTCAGCTTTGGGAGACCTGGAGCGACACTGGGAAGTGTGTCGTTGGTCTGTTCTGTGGAATACGGCTCGAGGAAAGTTGAGAAGAGAGGAATTGCAACGAAGTGAAGAGATGAATTGCAACGAAGTATAGCTAACTGTAAACTGACAGATATTGTACAGTCTTCTACGCTACATGTTACAGTAACGAATTGTTAGGGTTAATAGTCATTAAAGTTATATGATACTGAAAGTTTAGTCGTCAAGTTCTTTGCTGTGTTTTTATTTGTGTGCCAACTAATACATCTAGCCAGAAGATTCAGAAATACGTAACAATATAATATATATACGCCTACGTGTATACATCCATATTATAAAATTATATTTATATATATATTATATATATATATTTATATATATATTATATATATATATATATATTTATATATATTATGTATATAACAGTATACTAAAGAATATCTAGATTAGTAATGAGAGTTTTGAAATACGTGTATGTGGTTAATGACAAACAATTTATCAAGGTGACTTATCCATGTGTACAGAAGATTGCTAGGTGCTCACAGCCGATATAAGTTCACAAGAAATTAGTGATTTTTAGATATTTGAACAGTTGAGCTATCTTTCGTGCACAAGTCAACCTCAACTTATCCCAGTATAGTCAGACACTACCTTAGAGAATGCGTGTTAATTAAGTGTAAACATATGCACTATATTTTATGTCTGTTTTAAATTGTTTTTTTTTTCATAGTTCCTAACTTCAGAAATTCATTCTCCAGCCATACGTATTATATTTTTGTTCTCAAAGTAAGAAGTGCGCATGTCAAAAAAGTTAGATCAAGAAGGGTTGGGACAGGGCAATTCGCATGTCAAATTAAGTCCAATAAAGAAGGAGACATCATTATTTTTTTCTTGACAAATAAATTGACCGCCACACCGCCCCTCCCATTCTTGTCAGGTCGCCCCCCCCCCACATCGTGAGGACATCGCTCCCCTAGTGGGTGCGCTCCACAATGTGAGAAACACTGTGCTAGTGTGTTGTATAAGTAACCCAAAGGTCTTAATTTAATCAGAAGGCAATGAGCTTATTCTGGTTGGGAAGAAGGAGCTTTTGTTTCAAAAAGCAGGGCTAGAGTTTTGGACAAGTGCCTCTTCCATGCAAATTACCTCACATTGTACTCAGCTGAATGGAAGTCAAAATTCAAGGTAAAATTATGCTTCCACATTCTTGCAACTGGGATCCCGAGATATTTAGTTCAGTAGGACAATATTAACATGGCGCTGACTGATTATATAGTGACCTTTTTTTTCTATTCTGGTGCCGCCCACAGAATTTATGTTCACTTGTGAGACGCTAAGTTGAAGAATTTGATGCTGAACGCACGTATTGGGCTAGTGGCGAGCTTAAAAATCGCGGGCTCAAAGAGTGCGTGTTTTTTTTTTATCTTGATGAAATTCTTTATGACTTGACATCATTTAGCATTGATTTGACATCATTTATTATTGATTTGACATCATTTAGCATTGATTTGACATCATTTATTATTGATTTGACATCATTTAGCATTGATTTGACATCACTTAGCATTGATTTGACATCATTTGGCATTGATTTGACATCACTTAGCATTGATTTGACTTAATGTATTTAGAAAAGAAAGAGTTTATAAGTCAAGAACAACATTGTACATCCTACACACAAATAGATCTACTTTAATAGCTCACAAGAAATAATAAGACAGCAGTTGGTCAACTCGAGAAACAAATAGAGGTTAAACAGACCAAATGATACACTGATGTACGAGAAACATTGACACTTTTCAAACTCTACAGGTGGGCAGACACAACAAAAAAGATGCAGACGTCATTTAGTGGCTAAGTCACGACCAAAGTTGATGCATCCATTTTTTATAAGGACAGAGTACACGTAGTACAAGTACTTCAGAGTCTTTGATTTTCATGAGAGAATTGAAATAATTCTTTGACCGAATGGCTTCTTGATAGTCTGGTGTGCGCTCGGGACTGTCGTCATGATGGTCTCGGGTTCGAAGCCTGCCCCACTGCCTCCCCCTGGTTTGGGCTAACACTGCATAGTCATCAATTCTGAATGAACGTCTGAAACTTCACAAGTTAAACTGTTTAACTATTAAGACTAAGACTAAGACTGCTTTATTGATCCTTACGGAAATTTTTTGTGATTACAAGGACTCGTTTCTCATGTAAAGACAACACAACAGAAAAATACACATAAATACAACAGACACCATAAAGAGTTCATTCAGCGACTACAAACAGGTATCTTGGTGCATTTCATGTTCCCTGATCAATGAGTGGCGGTGATAGAGTCTAACCGAGTGAGGTTTGACCGAGATGGTTTGACTTAGATTGTTTGACACTCAGATTGTCAGATACTTCGATTGTCCAACTGTTTGCCCGCTGGTAAAATTAACAATGATGTATATTATTCTATTAAAGTTCAGAATGTGTGAATACTAAAATGCAAGCAACTGGACACATTGGTTTCTGTGTGCGTGTAAGGCTTGTTAAGTAGAGCATTAATATTACTCACATGTTAGATGACACACAAGACAGACTGAGAAAGAACTAAAGATAATGCCTCATTACATGCTGACTCCATATGAAGCCAATTCAATTACTATTTATATCTTGACCGCGAGTCAAGGAGCTCTGGACAGCCACTAAAATTGATATTAGTCTCAGTCCACCACCATCCCGATATTTGCGCTCCCACCCATAAGCAATTAAGACTTTTAATATCATTCTTCCCCCGCCCATCCCCCGCTTTTGTGGCAGACCTATAGTCAACAGTCCAAGAGAGACTTACTAGATGGAATATAGAACACAGTTAAGCAGAATCGATGGCCATCTCATAAACAGAGTTGTTCCCCCTTCCTCTTATTGTTACTGCCTGGGCAAAGGGAGAGAATTAGTTTGATTCTCCTATTCCATCATCGCTTGACTAGTCCCTCCACCTAATCAGGAGCAGTTACTCGAAGCTGTTCGACCACGAGAGAAAGAGTTATCCCTTGTGCTGTTACCCGATAAAAAGCGATTTATGCCGACGGGGTCCGAATAAAAGTTTTCGGGTGAACGGCACGGTTCGCTGGCAGGGCATTGACAACAAGTTGAGTCTAATAGACCTTCAAATCTGGGGCTTAAACAAACCAACAATTCACCGCTGACACCAAAGTCTGTATTCGTCTTACCGTAGTTAAATGTGTTTCTTGTTCTTTAATTCTCTGTTTTCTCTTTCTTTGTATCTTTCTCTCTCTCTCTCTTTCTCTCTCTCTCAATCTTTCTCTCTCTCTCTCTCTCTCTCTCTCTCTCTCTCCATACAGCCAGAAAGCGACCCAAAGCGCTAGTAGCTGGGCATGTGTTACTTAAACCCCCGACATTTATTTTCCTCGTGACTAATAGAATGTGCATCCTCTGTTTGGGACCTCTCATATTAAGAAAATATTAAGAAACTGGAACAGACACAAAATAGAGCAGTGAGATTCATGTCAAACGAATACGGTATTCACATTTGACTAGAGTAACACCTTAAGCAAAATCACTAAATTTAGAAAGCCTTCAGGATAGAAGACTTAAATGCAAAGTAGCAATTATACATTAAACCCATAATCTTCAAATACAAAAACAAAATTCAATAAAATACTCAGAAAGACACAAAGATAAAGGCACATATCTCGTTCCATATGTTAGGACAAATTTGTACAAATACTCCTTCTTCACTAGCGCTATTAGAGCATGGAATGGGTTGCCTGAGCTAGCCAGGAAAACCAGTGACTTGGCAGAATTGAAGTCATTGGTTAACATGCATGACTAAATGCATGACGTGTAGGACGTATTTATCTTCTTTTTTGAAGTAACGTCTGCATTATATAAGATAAGAAGATAAGATCCTGGCACCGTTAATTTTTTGTAGGCTAATGTATTCTTATTGTACTCATGGTACTTTCGATATCGAAATAGTCACGGTTTGAATTTTAGCACATTTATACATCATGGGAAGTTGGCAACCACCATTACATATGATTGACTGCTGCCCTTAGATACGTCAAGATGGCAACCACTATTATATTCTCACTTGCAAAACAATCCTAGAATAATATAATCTATTTAAGGATTTAAGTTTGATTACTGTATATATTTATGATGAGTTTCAAACCTATAGTTAGTTTAAAACTTTGTATTTGTATAATGGCGTTATCTAGGACGTCTATAGACAGAAAGCGTTGTCTTTTTAGTTTCTTTTTTACTCTACATCTAGAACAGTCTTGGACATTGAACAAATGTAGACCAACATTCACCAGTTATTTCCCCCCTCCTCCGCTCAGGTTTCACTTGTATGCCCATAGACAATGTAGGTTCTATCTATGTGACTTCCATAATGGTTTTCCACCAAGTAATCTTGCCTTTCACTTTAAGCGTTTTAAGTGACATTATCTCATATCAACCCGATTTCTCTCCCCGTTTTATTACTTTACATTCTAACATTCAGATATCTGGGGGGGGGGGGGGGGAGGGGGGGGGAAGTAAATGTCCCATTTCTCATTGAACAGCTTGGACTACCATATTTTCCAGATTCATATTTGGTGAATGTCACAAAGGGTTTTCCCTCACAATCCATGTCGCAGAGGGCAGCAACTCGATACACTGCTTTCCTTGGCTGGCACGTCCGAGGTCTCTGAGTTCCTACCGTGGGCCGCGACCCTCTCTCCTGCTAAGACACCATGGTCAGCTTGAGACACTCAGCGGGTCCAAGAGTTGCACGGGTGAGGAGGAAGGAGAGGGGAACGGGGGAAGGGGTGCGGCAGACATTGTCCAGACAAGCTAACATCGGCGGCCGTAATGGAAAGATGGACTAACGAAGTGGACAGTTTAAGCCAGTAAGTCAAACGTTCCTATGAGAATAGTCTGTTTGTTAGTTCATTCAGTGAGTAATTTGGATATTTGTACTCATAAAAACTGAATAACAGGCACAACCAACACGTGAAGTAAGACTCGGAAAGCAGGTCTACTGAAGAAAGGTCCAAGGGAAACATTATCCCACATCACATTATAAGTCTGCATTTTGTACTGAAAAGTTCTTTGAAAATAAAAGATATTAAAACTAAGTATTATATTTTCTTGAAAAAAATATTCATTAAAAGCTTACTAAGCTTTAACACTCTAGAATCGCGAGTCCACTTAAAGGCAGACATGTTTTCATTCAAGACTTTCAGTACAAAGAGTTATCAAGTGTAATATTTGTGTCAACAAGATATTTGTGACAAGTCAAAAGTTGTTTGGGTCGTCCCACAGGATATCCTCCCTAATCATTTCGTCATAAAAGATCTCCAAAGAATTTAGATAATAAATAAATTTGGGTGTGTGAGTGGGCAAAGAAAAAAAAATCCCCCCCCCCAGAAAAAAAAATCCTGGCTACTACCATGATGTAAGACGTTGGTAAAATCGAATTTTACAAATAGCTTTTTGAAGTCCTTGAGCTCCAAAGCTATATATGTACTGACGGACACATTACAGACGGGCAGCACAAACACAAAATCGGCTTTTCCTTACGAGGACTGTCAAAAAGTACTTCAGATTTAGACGAATTTAGTTATTCACTGAACTTTTTTTTACCATAGAAATGTAGAAGAGTAACTTTTAACCCGATATATAAAAGAAAAAAAAGATAGCAGAAATAGCCAAGGATAAAATTCCCAAAAGAGCAATGAACTGAAGACTGTTTGGCCGTGCTGGGCATCATGGGTTTCTTCTCCCTACCTCTGACATATCTCACGGGGAGTGGTGTTGAATAATAATGGGCCCCCTGGCGCCCTAACTTTCACTTATGAATCATCTCTTAAAAGCTATGGCTCGTCATTCCTGGAGATGTATTTTCCTTTTAGTGTTCTTTTTGTTGGGAGTGTAGAATATTCACAGTTATCTCCCTACTCCCTTTGTTGTTGAAAGTGTGATGGCTTAGTTAACACATTGAAACTCTGAGATGTTTGCTAGATAATATACTAGTGGTGCTAAACCGATGTTACTTTGTTTTGTATTCTAAGTCGATTCGATAAAAGTGTTTTAAAACATTGGCGTTTTAATTCTATCATTGAAAGGTAGATATATATATATACATGTAGATGGCGAGTCGTTGTCGTAGATATCTGGAACCTTTTCCCCAATCGCTGGAAACTACATGAGATTTTCTTAAATGGAGGCAAATATATAAATAGCAAGCCTTTTGGTGGATCCGGTGCACTGGCGGATCCAGGGGCGGGGGGGGGGGGGCGGGTGAATTTTATTATAGAATTTATACAATTTGTATACGAATTTATTACTTATGTTAAAATATATACTAATTATTTATATTTCAACCTATTTTTAGATTATTTCGTCCCCCCCCCATCTAGTATCTTGGCCGATTTGGTGGGGTCGGGAGGGGGCGATGGTATCATTGCCGCCCCCCCTCCCCACACCTTACAGTTTCGAGTGGGGGGGGGCGTTCCAATTTATTTGTAGAAATCACAGCTTGCTAACAGAATCAATTAAATATCTATATGTTTAAAACTTGTTATTGATATTTTAACCGATCTTTATATTATGTCGTTCCCTGTTTACCGATTGATGGGGGGAGGGGAAATACCACTGATGCCATTCCCACCTAAACACTTTTGGCGTTTCTGCAATGAAAAATGCAAGAAAACGATTTTGGCGTCGGGACTTCGCCCCGAACCCCACTTGGGAACCCTATAGCGCTGCCCCAGTTGTTTTGTTTTTCACCGAAGGTTGAGAAATGCTGCTTTTTTTATTCTTACATATATATATATATATATTATGTATATACATGTGTGTGTGTGTGTGTGTGTGAGTGTGTGGTGTGCGTGTGCTGTACGCACGTTTATGCATAGGGTTAGGGTTAACTGGGCGTTAGGGTTAGGGTTTGGAAAAAAATCGCCCCTCCCCCCCACTCCAAAGTTCTGGATCCACTAGTGATCCGGTGTACAAAAAAAAAAAAACGAAAGTATTAATAAGCGAATATTTTAATAAACTATATATTTTTTCCCCTCCTCAGCACCATGGAATGGAATTTCTAAGCGTGTAGGACAAAGAATTTGTTTCTATTTAGGTGACAACAGTGACGTTTTAATATGGCGTCCTTGACATTGTTTAGTTTGTTTATTTATTTTTAAATCTCTCCAGATATTCCTCTTTTCATTTTGTTGACGTTTTTCTTTTAGGTTCCAATTCATTGGGCCCACGTTTCTTCATATTGCTTTGTCTTCTTTTTCCTCACTCACCGTGTTGTAGTGCTTGAATAATGTCAAGTGTATCTTAGAAATCAAAATTTTAAACAAGATCAGTTTATAGTGATTAACTTTTTATGCGAAAACCTCCAATTGCATCTCTCAAATCGGCCAGTATTTGATCATCTGTTTATATGAGGGGAAAGGAAAGGTAAAGTGGGCAACTCTAAACGCAAGACTTTCTTCTAAGCAACCAATAAAGGGTTTTATTTCAACACCACGTTCCCCGAGGGGTATAATCTCGAATTTAATTGAAGCTTTCTTGAAATAAGAAATGTTGAGTCAGACATCTCCAATGTTTACTGTTCCTCGTTAAATCATGTCGTCTTCTTAGTCAAACTGAATTATAAAAGTTTAATGTATCCTACAGTAACCTTATCCCACAGTAACTTTCATGGATTACGCTAATCTTTCTCTTTAATTTTAAGACCTCCTTCAACTGATCCCATCCCAGGGCAACATATCGTCTGCTTACTTTGTGGCCTCCAGGCAACTGTTGCGTGCCGGTAGAATCATTTGTGAGCAGAAACCTTTCCCCTGGACTTTGAGGCAAAGAAACCAAGGGCACTCTATGCAAGCTCCTAGAGGAATTACCAACTAATCTTAGTACCTCCTGTAGCCACCCCCATCCCCAATTTTTTAAAATGTTTTATCCCACACCATCCCTTCAACCCCGCTCTTGTATCTAAATACCCCTCCCCCCTCAACCAACCTTTCTCAGCCTTTACTCCATAATATCGACACACACACACACACGCACACCGAAAAAGCAAAATTGTCTCAGCGGAACTTGAGCAGCGTTGGAACATCAGATCAATAAAGAAGACCCAATCAATTTGAAAGATATGATATATAATTACGACTGGGTTCCTGTACCGAGCGAAGATTTGTTCTGAAGTAGCCCCAGTATCGCTGACAGTCCAATCCTACTGATTTATTAGTGGAGCGACTAAACTGAAATTAAACGACCGTACCTTAGCCCAGCTCGCCCACTTGTTCTTCCCCCTCTCTTAAAGCTTCTAGCCACTGTCCCGCCCTGGTCAGAGTATTTATATCCACACCACGTAGAAGCCAAACGCTGGACAGTCTGGTCATGGACTTCAAGAGTGCGCTTGATCACTTCAGTTGAAGCATTGAGTACAAAGATCTTGGTCAGCAGATCTAGTAAAGTTCTAATATGCTTGTTTGTGGTACTGTCTGTAGACTTGCACTGCTTTCTGAGATGTTACTCTAACTTAAAATGTATTGGCACAATGTCTTGAGTTAATACATAGAGCCCTAACGCGCCTTTCTGTGTTTTACTTTTGTTTTTTTCAAATCCCAAAATATTGCAAGCAAAAGATTTGATTTTTGTTTTAAAAAGCATTTTTTTTCTTATACATGATACACCAGTCAATCTTCTAATGGTACGTTTAAATATGGTATTTCAATAATAATAATAATGATATAAAATAAATTATGTATTAGAAACTGGCATAAGGGGTGCTGAAATAACGCTGACATAGGACAAGGTGACCATTTAGCTCATAGTTTGATGTATGATTTGAAATTCACTTTGAATGAAGTCTCCTAAAAAAAAAAAAAACCTATGGATCGGTATTATATGTAGGGGGGGGGTAGGCCCTAGACGAACCAAACACTCTTGTCATGACATGATTTAACTCTGGATAGAACCTGTAGAGAAAGCTAATGAATAAGTATAGGCATTGGAAATATTGCAATATATTGCCTGCCGGATACTGCCAGGCTGATATACATAGACAGCAAAGTCATATTTATTCGTTTTTGTTTAATTATGTTATGATTTTTATACTAACAACAAAAAATCTCTTTATAAAACTCTGACAAATGCAACGACTTTTTTTTTTCATGTATATTAAGTTGTACACTTTGTCAGTCTAACACACATACGTCCTGAATTTAAAACTAGAAGTCTGTCTTGCACAGCCGAATGAAAGGGAAGTAAACAATGGCGTTGTGACGAGTTGGTAGGACCTAGAAAAGAACCGGATTGTAAGAATACACATTGTTAACGTTTGAAACATCTAGAATATAAGAAATCAAATTATGTTATATTTTAAAACGAACTTGTTTGTTAATGCTTTAAAGTTGATTTAATCATCTCGACATTATCCAATAGTAGACATATAAATATGATTTGATTCAATTCAAACTATCGAAATTCCAACTGGAGATGTTAACCTAGCAGAAAAAAAAGGCAATAGACTAAAGAATATCATTGAACCTATTGTAGGCTTTACTTTTTTTACAATCCTATACACAATCGTGTAAACAATCAATGAAGAAGGGCAATAAAACTACTTGAACTGAGTTAGAAACACAACTAAAAATCACGAGAAAAGCTTTACTACACTAGCGCCATAGTACAGCAAACATTAGCTCACACAAGACACAAACACAGGGCAAATATTAGACAAACACAAGACAAAACAATATTATTGCAACACAAACATTAAGACAAACACACACAGAGAACTCAGACCAAAAACAAACACTAGACAAAATATATCTATGTACATAACTGACATCCCAGTTTGATCCAAGAACCGGTCAAAGTCCATATCACGTAGGCTAGAGATTGATAGAGCATCTCCTCGGTACTCTAGTCTTTCTGGCTAGTAAGAGTCGCTCTTTGCTGTAGCGTTAGTTCATACCATACAGACACTATTTCCAGCATCTCTTTTACCAAGTACATATGGGTCGGTGGGTATATGCATGAGACAGTTATGTCTAAATGTGTCTAAATGTTAGATTATTTTTTGGTAGAAAGGCCTAAGATTACAGAACTATTTCGTTTCACACACCTAAATGATGAGAAGTTGGTACATTCTTAGTGGTACCAACTTCTTACGCTTGTTTAATGTTTCAAAGAGTATGCTAGGTCAAAGATATACACGTGCTTCTCCTTCTATAGGGCCATAGAGCATGCAACGAGTTGCCTGAATCAGCCAGGAAAACTAATGACTTAGCAGAGTTTTTAAGTCTCTAATTGCACGAGATACACGAAAGACGTAATTATCTTATAAGGGACGTCTGTAAATAAAAATAAGAATAAGAAAAGTAGATAAAGCATGAACACTTTACAAAAAGAAGTTTAATTTATAATCCTTCATCGTAGATAAGTGGCAGACATTTAAAATACGTGGAATTTACTTTTCAAAAGATGTTGGTGCATAGTTTCAAAGACACTTATTTGGTAAGCCAAGAAAAAAAAATCATGAAGCCAAATCGTACCATTGACAAGATGTTCCTATTATAATAACTGAGACTAAACAGAACTGGCCATTGTCTAAATAGAACATTATGCTATACATTATTGCACACACACAAACACTATCTCTTTAGTGTTATCTCTCACAGGGCCACGTATGTTTGTGTGTACGCGCTGTGTCTGTAGTCTACTAGTGGGATTGGGATGCACTTCAGAACCATTGCGTCTCAGAAAACAAATGTGACTTAACAAATGGACTAACCAGACCTATGTAAATAGATCACTAGATAAAGATCACTATTGCATTGTTCTTTTCATCATTTGGGATTAACGGGGGCGCCTGATTCTAGTCTCGGAAGCTCCCAAGGGAGGACTGACAGACCTCAGCGACAGCAGCTCTGGTCTGCCTCAAGATCACAGAAAACTTCAGAGACATGATTAGTGTTCAAACAGAAGCCAGACGTTTCCTAGCCGGTATCTCTGCATGTACTGTTATCTGTACAAATACAGTAAACTCTGTAACGTATCTGTCTTGAAATGTTTGTCAGTCGCTATGATAACATTGTGATGTGATCTTTGAGTTTCCTTTGAAATACAGTTTATTTACGTGAATACACATTTAAAAACACACAGGGGTGTTAGAGAACAATTCAATACACAGTGTGCTCATGGCAATCGACAAAATAAACTTGGAGTGTGTCAGTAGGAAAGTGAATATATTAGCAGTAAAGTAAGAGCATTGACTTTTGACCCGAAGGTATTAAATCGAATCCTAGCGTCGACAAGGCATTTTCCTTAGGATTTGAGATTTTAATTTCCGACCACTACTAATACTTGTCCAGAAAAGTAAAGACAGGCGATTGGTGCTCTGACCACATTACATCCTCAGTATCACTTTTTTCACAGAACAATGTCAACTTTACACGCGAGATCTAATTTTTTTTTAATTCCTTAGTTTTGGAGTCCCTGTGTTTGATCCATTCTTCTTGCCCTGTTTTTAACAAATCTTTTTTTTTAAGACATTGACCTAAACAATAACGATTTTACAAGAAACCAAACAAGAAGAAACTATTTTGTCAAATATATCATGATAAATAGGTGGCTTTGACGGAGTCTCTTTTCATAAGATTAATCCTGGAAAGATTTAATGTTCTATGGACTTGAATGTCGGATATCAGAACAAATAATAGGAAAAACTTTATTTCATTTATAAAACAACACCAACAAAATATATATTTTCAAAATATGTATTGATATTTATTACTAGATATAAATATTCATAGGGACACGACAAATGAGAGAAAAAAATTCAAGTTCAAAGTCGTTCGAAAACTGAGACACCAAGGTGTGAGATTTCTCGAAGCAGTCGTTTTGGCGCCAGCGCCTTGACGTGTTTGACATTTTGGCACTAAATGTTTGATATGCACTATATATGTTTATTTTATCATGTCTTTGAAAGAATGCTACATTATTGATACAAATCTATGTTTTGTAAATGTGTTTGATTTCAAGAACTTCAAACGCACTTGTATGTATTGGTTTGTCTTTGTTGTTAAAATATATAATTAATTGACTCACTAAGCATATAGATCTATGGCTAGATTGGTGACAGAAAAAGAAAAAAACATTATTAAAAAATAAAAAAGTAAAAAATATAAACTCCATTATCAAACATCAAATATAATAAAATAATTTTTAAAAATATTGTAAAACATTTGTGGTTCAATTCGGGTTTGGAACCCGTGACCCCGTCAGCTGCTAGAAACTAGGCATTCTCTGATTCGGCCAGCGAGGAAGTCACATGCGTGCGATTATTTATTGGTATTATTGTCTCATTCGATGGACATCTAGATCTAACACTAAACATAATAAAGTTCTGGATTACAACTCTTAAGATCTAGCCTAGATCTACTTCTAAATCTAGAATCTAGATGTAATTTATATTAGATTTACGTAAAAATAGAACCAACGCTTATAAACTGCAATAATATTGAAACAACTATAAATGTACTCAGTTTTACGGTAATACGGCTGACTACACCATGTTGGCTCTAGAACTAGATATAGTCTCCAGCCAAATTTACATTTATGTATAATTTACTTTGAAAAATTATAACTGTCATACTACAGTTTTCCCAAATGTGGCCAACGAGCTAGGCATTCTTTTCATAGCGATATACACCCACTGTTAAATTTCTTGGATACTTGCTAGAGTCGTTTTTGAGATCAGCGTCCAGGCTCCTGGATCCAGATTCCATGAAGTTCTGAATTGAATAGAGGTATTGTAAAAAGAGTTTTCAGAAATGTCTATCGTTACGTTGTCCTAGTATTACTTTCGCCACTCACACGCTATCCACACTGACAAGTGTCTTCCCCAGCACCAAAGAGACAATAATGGGTAACTCCCAAGTTGACAGAGCCACTCCAAAGAAAGTAAACGGGGGGGGGGGGGACCGCTGTTCACGCTCGGTCCCGTGGGAGAAGTCGATTTATCACGTCAGTTATGGCGGGGGCTGAGAGATTCAAATTGACCACAAGTAGTGTACCCAGACTGGTCAAAAACATTTCTTTCTGGGTTTTTAGGATGATTTTGCAAACATTTTATGACATATTCTCATTTGTTTTTTTGTGTTCTGGGTGTTTCTGGGTTGTTTTTTGTCTCTATCAAGAGATATTCGATCACATCATTTTTCAGTCTTTTAGAAATTATAAAGAAAACAATGAAGAATAGTTAAAGTTGAGTTAAATTCAAGATCTCTTCATCTTTATAGATGTTGCTCTTAGATAAATGCAATGTTCAGCTGCCTCAAACATCTTGTAAAGTGTAGAGTTTCGAATTATTAAGTACAATGGCTTTATTACAGCATCAGGCTCTGTAGTTTGTCAAATATTTAGTTAAACGTCTAAAATACTTGTAGCATTCATTATCAAACTTTAAAAAAAAAGTTCTTTGGTATAGCTCTTTTTTTTTTGCTGGATACTCATTGAGCTATGATCCAATCAATTTTGTGGACCTTTTGGGGAAGGGGGGTATCTGGTAGGTTTCCGTGCTGCCTTTAGGCACTCACAAAACACAACTCAGAGCTAGAGGGATTCGAACTTGAGTTCTTTGAAAGGTAGCCAAGTAGTCTATGACAATCAGTCACCCATCCTACGACATATGAAATAAATGAACGACCGATTCTACGCTCGGGTTTTCAAGTGACGCCATTTTAAATGTCATTTCTAGCACAAACGAAGAGCCGGAATAGAGATGGGCGTTTGGGAGAGAATGGGGCAAAGTGTGTGTGTGTGTGGGGGGGGGGCGTCATTGAAAAACAAAACTGTGAGGCACACCGTGGCTGTGCATCGGACCGTGACCAAACGTTATAGAAGGCCTGATCACTGACCTGCTTCGTCACAACCTGTGAGCAGTTTAGACCAATAGCTCGTTGCCCGTCGTACAGACCTGTGACGAGCTATTGGTCTAAGCTGCCCACAGGTTGTGACGTTGAAGGTCAGTGTTCAGGCCTTCTATTACGATGGGACTCACCACCCTGACAAAGAACAAGGTTATTCTTTTATTTGTATGTTGGTTTAGGCCTACTCTATACGTGATTTAGTGTTTACAATCATACCGTCTAATAAATAAAAAATAAAATCTTAGACATTTTAAAGTAAAGAAAATATTGCAAAAAGTAAAAATAATTGTCCTAGAAATAATTGACACTTGCCAACTAGGAAACGTGATAGTATATTCATTATTTTCTAAAATTGATAGGAACCTGATACTATCGTATCATCACAGACCAAAGTTAGCCCACAGGCCGTGATCTCGCTAACATTGTGTGTAATATAATATATTTCATCAATGCCAGTAGGAAAGAAATTGAGTCTTAAGCCTACGTTAATTATAAGGAAGAAAAAAAAACACAACTAAAGTACACATTTTGCCTTCAAAATATTCAAAAATAGGTGATTTACGAAAAAGTAGAATACTGTATCTTGTGTACACTCAATGCCTGTAGTGCATGGAATACTGGCCGAGGGAGATTACTGGTTAATATCTATTCAGAGAAATATTATATACTCTATCTCCTACCAACAATAAAATGAGTTATATTCTGGTCTCAAAAGCTATTCATCACAATTCATAACAAAAGTGAAAATATCATTAACCACGTCCAGCGGTGGTGTCCATCTTCATTAGCAGGCCATTATGGTGAGACACAATGCTGTAAACTATCTAACCAATAGTGTCGTTTGGAAAGAATCCATACAAAAGATATGAAGTTTTAAAATAATACAATCTAGACAGTCCTCATAGATCAAAATGTCATTTCTTCAGCTATGGTTCTGTTGTTGTCATCAATGGTAGTGCGTTGGTTATTTAAAGTGCAGAAAACGTAAAATAGGTTGGCTTATTGTAGGGGCGGAGATTGGATTCAAGTTAGACCCTTTAAGGTCCCTGAGTGCCTCTTTCTAATTACTAATTACTTCTTTTTGCCGCTTACATTTTTACAGTTTAGCCCTTTAGCTCCTTTCTAATCCCACACTCCTCTATCTAACGTTTATCAGCCTGTTGTATTATGTACGCAATTTAGTTTCTTCTCTTTTTTCACAATCTTATCTAAAATCTACAAAACTAAGATCCCAGTAACAGAAACTTTATACAATATGCAGTTGCTAATATACGCTGTTAATTCGACTAGATTAAAGTTAGTGCGTATTGAAACATAAAGCTATGAGCTTCAACTTCAATTTCAGAAAATAGTTTAAATTACGTAAAGTCTGTAAGCTTGTATAACTTTTCTTTCTGTTTTGTTTCATTCTAAAAATGAATGGACTAAACAGGAATCGGACGGGTATGAAATGGGGATGATCCCTCATACTACAAAGACAAGTTGTTGTTTTTTTGTGTGTTTGGCAAAAACAACAAACAAACAAACACAAATTAGAATTAAGTTTATGAGTAATCCATATTTTGTTTGTCGTTGTCCTTCTGATAGAACTAAATAAACAAAGGGCAACTCTTGTTAAAACCATGGCAGTCAGGAGAAGGCAACCTGCTCAAGCTGCAAAGCAAATGACGCACTGGTTTGATCTTTATGTTCAAATTTTTGTTGGATTTATGACAAAAACCCCCACAAAAAACAACGAAGTAAAAAAAATAAATAAAAAATTGAGAAATAATAAATAAATAAATCCAAGATCAGCAAGAGGGTATGAAATTTCACTTGAATGGGCTAATCGCGTGATTCTAACGTGCAAGTTCATACACGGGTCACAAGAACCAAATATTGAGTTTTTAAACACAGAGGCAGAAAGGCTGAGCTCGATGCTGCGTGTAACGTTCGATTCCAAAAAGACAAAACTGGATGAATAGCCGACATCATTTAGGCAGTTCAATTTGGGCTTGCCCCTGTACATCGGGTTGATTAATGCCGTGATCTTTCCCAATGGTTCAGGGTTTATCATCTTACTAAGATATCGAATGATGCATGGATCGATTCCACACAAATATATATCGACACAAAAATGAATCTGTTCTCTAAAAAATGACATATATAAGCGTAATCGAGTTCACGCGTAATCTGTTTGATAAATTCATCATTTCAAATTGATCAATGTGCACAGTTTGACCTGAGTGAGTGGTGCGGAGGAGCTAGTTTTTAAATGAAAGTAAATAATTGAAAGATTGCAGGCGTCACTTTTAACAGACAGCTTTGAAAAGTGTAATTGAAGATATCTTTTAGATAGAAATACACTGAAAATATACACACAGATTCCTGAACACAAAGGTATACATGGTTTTAGGAAGGGGAATACATTGTGTGACTCCATTCCAGGTCCGTTGAAGTCTATAATAATAATCAAGACTGATGTGTTTTTAGTACTGTAGTCTGATCAAAGCAACTAAGACTACTTGAACGCTTTCATCAAAGATGCTTGCGCTCCATCATGGACATACGGTGGCAGGACCGCACTACAAACAGCGATGTCCTTGCGTACGCCGGTATAGACGGTATAGAGGGACTTCTTATGGTCCAACGCTGGGCACTGCACGAATCCCGTATGGGGGATGAACGTATGCACTCTTTTTTAGTGAGCTTAAAGGTGGTCGACGTAACAGAGGCGCCCCACGGAAACGCTTTAAAGACCAGCTTAGTCAATTTTAAATGATAATATTTAGTACAAAATAACCACCATTTCTGACGTCATTTCCAACATTTTTTCCTATTTCTCTACTCTCTGTACTGTACCTGAGTAAAAAGGGGGGAAAGGGGAGTCTACGAACAAACACACAAAAAGTCCATTATATATAAATAAGGAAGATATTCTGGACTCTGGACTTTATGTTTTAGTCTATTCTCAGTCGGTCTATAAATATATAACGGAAGGTCGTGGTTTAGTTGGACATAGAAATCTTGACAGTTTGAAACCATCAATCAACATTAACAACGTTTTTCTTTGTATATTATTTTAAGAATAGAACATCTAATATATATTTTTATAAGTATACAAACCCAACGAATAGTGTACACATTTGAATAGCTAGATGTATTTTTATTTCAAATAATTGGATACGCAATGGGGAATTCTTATTGGGGCAAGGGAGATGCATCGTCTATTGTAATAACGTGTAAGCCTATTACTTCTCATGCCAAGAAAAGAGTAAGTGATCTTGAGGTATTAGCAGCTTATGAGTCTAAATATTCTTATCTTCTGACGTTACTTTAAAAAAAGAAGATAATTACTTAATAAGTATTTCCTGTGTCGATCTAATGACAAGTACTTGCAAGTGGAAGGATTCTCTCACAAGTAGTCAAAGAGTGCTAGTGTTACTATTTCTGAACCACAGTTATAGTCCAGATCTTTAGGTTAAATTTTGACCTATATTGCGAAGTTTTGTGTTTCATTTAGCTTTCTAGGGCAGACAACAGTAATCTACTGAAAGACAAAAAATTATAAAGAATCCGGTGATATTCCTTTAGAATAGAGCTTATCGAACAATGTATTTTGCAACCCTAATTAGAACTAAATTATATACAAAAAAAATATATTTAAAAAAGTATATATATATATTCTGCAATGGAAAGTTTAGGGTACAACGACCACTGTATTCTCTTTCACAAACCGATGTCTGATGCCTTTGTTTGTTTTAATGTTTTAGATTTTCCCTCAGAGATGAAAGTAATCTACAGTCCAGCACGACCAGACAGACAGACAGACTTCCTATTCAAGCTGATAATCCTCAAGGACGTCCTAATATTGAGATGACTAAAATCAAAAACCTTACCAAGGACTCGAATTTAAGACCTTTGGTTCGTATGAAGATCTCTCGATCACTCCATGCTCCGCCACTTTAACAACAAATTGATACATAAAAGTTTCAAATGCATTCACGTAAACTAAATCTTACGCATTCACTTATTTATACATTTTAATGGCACAGCAACAGTACAGTGTCCTTTAGTTCCGAGGAGTTCGTGTTTAGTGCGAGTTTCAACATACTGTAGTCGTAGTTCTTTTTTCTGTGTTTATGTAAAAGAAACTGCATTATACAAAACACATACATATTCACACACACACATACATGCTAGACTCTTGTGAAAGGGTTAAATAATATAAGATGGTCGTAAGATTGCATACCATATATAAAACTCTAGAAAAACTGCATCATATTAAGCTAATTAAAATATCTATAAATGAGTCGCACGTTGTAAGTTGAAAGAGGCTTAGATAGACTGGAGCCCTCTAGATCAGATTCAGGTCCTTCCAACATTTTTTTTTATATAAATGCAGTTAAAAATCGATCACGGTTACCTTCAACCAGATATTCCCTTTTTCTCCCCCCACCCTTTTCCCAACTGGTCCAGATAAATGATAGGATCATGGCATATTGAGAAAGCTAAAAAGATGAAATAGCGCTAAACAAAAATAAATGGTTAAAATATTTCCGATCTCACAGATTTATTACTGTTAGATCTATTACAAAGTTAATCACGATTAATCCAAACTAATTGATACAAATACACTTAATATAAAACTTTGTTGTTGGTGGTGGTTTTTTACGTATTTTTAAAAATATAGCTCTGTTTTCAATATTATATTTAAAAGTAAAAAACGGAAGGGAATGTACAACTTAGTACCAGAATTAGAAAAAAAACATGACGCCATTCACTCAGAGCGTGACATTTAAGCAGAAGTCTTCCAGTCACGTGAGCAATCGTCTGATAGAGAAGAGAGATAGGTTCTGGATTTGATGCGAAAGATTTACAAAGACAGAGTGAAATAAACATTAGAAAATGGCAAAGTTTAGAGAAAAGTTCAACTTTATTTCTATTTAAAATTAATTGCCTTTGTGGTATGGAATACAATTTTCGGGACCTGTTAGAACTAAAAATAGTTTGATCTTGTTAGTAAACTATGGAAGTCTTATCTTGTAAATAGAAGAGCGTTTCAAGGTCAGACAACATCGGTTAAAAATATTTATGCCTAAGCATGAATAAATTACAATATATGCTAGAAAATATAAATCTAGCTTTGGAAATACATGGGGCATTCTTTATTTCAATATAGCCATAATTCAATAAACAATTATGAAGAATATTTTTAAAAATCTGAAAAAACAAATACAGTACGAAAATGCGTTTCATAACAAATAGTAATAATATTATATATATATATGGTATTATTTCTCACACAAGATTTTTTCGACAAATTGAACAAATAAATAACAACTATTAGTAAGTTGCAGGTTTCTGAGCCATTTTCTAACAGTCGAGAAATACTTAGAACTAGAGTCAAAGTAAATATTAACTGTCTTTCTGTACTCAACTCTCAACTCAACATGTTAACATGCCCTCATCCTAATAAACTCATAATAATAACTACATATGAATTCTACTCATAATAAATGTAACACTCACTTTAGTAAGATCGTTCGTCCTATAAAATCTCTCTCTCTTTCTCTCTCTTTATATATCTATCTATCTATATATATATATATATATATATTGTAATGTACATATATGTAAGTGTGTTTGCGTGTGCTGTTGAGTGTTTGCGTGTATGTATATATTTCAATATTGACTGAAGTTTGCAAGGCGTGTTTAAATATTAAATTCAATTTGCCATCTCGTTTCAAAACATTCTACTTACAGTTCAATAACTTCAGTTCTTTACTTTGAAACTTTACTTCTAAATTCTTTATCTCTCTTTAAGAACTGAATTAAAAGCCGGACGATAAAAAAAAAAGAGTTTGAAAACAAATTTGAAACTTGATCAATTTGAAGAGCAGAAAAAAGACAAGTAAATATTTGATCAGATGCAGATATTGATATGGATGCAATGGAAGGTAGAAACGTTTTTGTTTTCAGTTAATAGAAGGTTTTCAATAGGACTACTCGTACTCTCGTACAAGTAAAAGTAAAGTCCCCCTTTCAGACTTTGCGATCTATAGTGCAGATGATGTAAAGGTCATCTGTTTCCCTACCCAGTCCTTATCAGGATTCGAACCCAGGACCCCCGGATAGGAAGCCAAGCGCTTTACCTCTCAGCCACCGCACCTCCAATGTCGTATAAGATAAAACCAATGTTTTAAAATAGTTTAGGAAAACGAAACATACAAAATCAAAATAACAGAAACTTCATTCATTAAACAAAAACTAGTATTACAACAATATTATTTGTATACTTGGTCAAAGGGCAGATGCAGAGCTTTTAAATGGAGGGGCGATTTTGCCTTCCTCTTCCCGCCCATCCCCTGCCCGGGTATGCCTTGGCATCTGGCTTACCTTAAGTCGTGTTTTGCAAGCTAGAGCAGAAACGAAAGATGTAAATGGGCATGAATCTTGGTGCCAATAGTTAGGTGGATTCTTGTCATGTGTGGTTGAGTGGCTATCAAAGGGGCTCCAGTTCGAAACTTGACTTGAGCTGAGGTATGTTTACTGAATGCCTAATGGCAGCACGAAACCCTCTCCCATGTACCCCCCTCACATGTCCACTTAAGAGATGGAACGTATAATGATTGAAGCAGGAAAGATGCGTTTTATACACACACACACACACACACACACACACATATATATATATATATATACATATATATACATATAGTATAGTATACTGTCCTGCAAACTTGTTAAAGTGTATTGATACATTTCACTCTGTCTTCATTCCCATATATGTCTTTCGGCTTGCTACAGATATTTGGTTCCTGAACTACAGAACTGATCAACAGAACCAGCTGCTTAAAACCATTTTGAGGATAATTCTAAAAGGGGCCACACACACAAACATCAATGCTGCTCCAATCTCGAGGAATCCACCTAGATGTATTTACATCGATTTACTAGTTCCTGGCCCGTCATCCACACGGGCATCTTTAACCGAGCTAAGAAATAAGTAACATTGCGCATTTATATTCAATGTATCTACAAGAGGAGCTGCTATTTAGTGGGAACAAATGTAGAACTAGGGAACAGGGAGGATTAAATTGTTAGAAACTAAATTGTTAAACTCTTCCGCCTCTTCCTGTATTTTTTCTTCACTCTTTCTTTCCTCGCCTTACTCTTTTTCTTACTCTCTAACGCCTTTTTTTTTGTTGGTGTCTCCGTTGTTTCACCGGATCGCAGTCCGTCCGCAGAAATTCCAATTATCATCGGACATGAGAGGTGGCAATTTCATTGGGAACTTCTTTCTAAGCGGAGACATTTCTATCCAGAAGGTCGTAACTGGGTGTTCACTTGGTTTGATGGAGAAGATAGTGTGAGAGATAGGGTGGGGTAGGGTATGCTGGTCAAGTTGGTGGGAGAAAGGAGAAACAGAGAAGCGAGAGAGGAAGAGGGAGGGGTACAAAAAAAGTTACAGATGTGGCCAAAATTCATTTTCAAGGCGTAATATTGGCCAAATGCAAAAAGAACAAAAAATGCTTTTTCCTAAATTGATTCGTGGAGAACTTGATAGTGTGGAAGGCGAATAGAGAAGCACTGGACTTATCAAACAGACCGACTTAGTAGACTTATTATCTAAATATAAGTATACTTACATTTAAACTGTTACAATATTATCCCAAATAAATTGTTTTAAAGAAAATAAATAAACAAAGTTACGTTAAAAGATGTTAATATAACCCAGTGAACAAAACGTAAAAGGTGCTATAAATAGATTCAGGCAGGCATTGAACTACAGAGATGGAACTAGAAGTCTGGCCAACATTTAAAATACGAGGCCTACGTATGTCGTGTACATTGGGAAAGCTTAACAAAAAACTCTTCACTAGAAACATTATTGTTGTGTGAAACGTAGAGAAATTATTGAAATAATGAGTCATAGGATACTTCACTTTCGTCTTAATATAACGATTTAAGTTTCGCTTCAAAAAAAAAAAAAAGAGAGTTAACTCCCTGAGGAACATGACGAGCAGGGGCGGACTTGCTATAGGGGCATTCGGGCATATGCCCAGTGGGCCGGTGGCCAAATGGGCCGGTAAGGCCACCTAAATAAATGCCACCACTATGGCACGTATTAAACTGTTAAAGGTTTGATAATATTCTCTTATAAAAGGGGCATCTGAGCTTCGTGTTTAAAAAAAAATATTATTCAGACTCTACACCGTAATAGGGCCTTCTAATTTAATCTAATACATTTTCAGAAATAACGTTATAGCCTGCACCTATGGACAGTGCTACTAGTAGGCTTCATCCACACTTAACATAATGATTGTGAAGACAGGTAGACCTAAAATTGGAGGCCTATTATATTATATTTATATTATATTTTGACACCCAGTCCGCCCTTGATGACGAGTGAATATAAACTGTTGGGTAACTTCTTTCTTTTCACGCCCTTCCGTTTCCACATCTTTTGAGGTTTTTTGTTGGTATTGACAAAGGTGGTATAGACACTATCAGACAATGTCATTAAAGTGATTGATCAGTTGACTGAGATTCAAATCACTTAAAATGTTGATTTATAAACGAAGTCGATGGATCACCACAATCTTCCTGAACAGATCTCAAGCTATACCGTCATTAAAAGATGTAGCGGAGGCTCACTGGACCTACAGATTAAAAGTCCGCTTATCAGATGTTGCCCCAAACAGAGGGACTTGAATAGACCGATGTTGTAGATCATGCGGCCCCTTTAACAGCCTTTGATTAGAAGGGAGACAATTGAATTCTGTCGAACTCTGAATCTCCAGCGTTTAATTACGTCACAGAAATCTCACCCTAGCTGCTCTGTCCAGCACTCCCCTAAAAATCAAGATTCTTGTCTTTGACTTCCTGATTGTTATCGCTCGCCCCTTCTCCTTTCCAACATCTTGAAAAGAATCTTTAGAAAAAAAAAATCTGGTGCTTGATTTCTTGAACCAGGTAGAGATAAACATAGAAAGGACAATAAGATATATAGCTAACATGGGCGTAGCCAGGATTTTTTTTCGGGGAGGGTTTTGGGGGAGGGGATTCCCCCTTACCCCCCCCCCCCCCGCGGAAAAAATTATATATATATATATATATATCTATATATATATATTTATGTGTGTGTGTGTGTGTGTGTGTGTGTGTGTGTGTACATAATTAATCTTTATTACATTCTGACCCTTTCGGAAGACGTTTATTGTTTATTGTAGACTCCCCGCCCTTGCTAGCAAGGTGGTCTGGGGGAGTTGGCAGCGCTCCCTAATCGCGGGGCGAAGCCCCGCCGCCGAGCACTATTTCTGGTATTGAAAGCCAACAAAATGCATATTCTGAGGTATCTACAGTGCATTATATTGCTATTAAAAAGTTTTATTTCAAAAACCTAATGTGCTATTCTTACTGACTTAGACCCTCTCGCGCCGTTCGGCGCATTTTCCGGCAAGCTGTTTCCGCAACTCTTATTTTGCGTAATTCATTTTGTGTGAGAACATGTCCCGCAAAACCTCATGCGGCGCTCTGTCACAACCTTACTAAGGATTCGACTCCCAGTTCGGCATATGATTTCTTTGATTTAGACCCGATCTCTATGACTGACTCCTAAAATCTGTCTTAGCCATCTTTGTTGAGATACATTTAATGATTTTCAATTTCTTGACTACGCTCTTGGAATTACATGCCTGTATTTCGCTATAGATTTTATATCGAAAAGGAAAGTAATTTCATCAAATCATCTGTTGAGGGGTTTTAAACTAAGAAATCTCTGGAGTTTTTTTGTTTTGTTTTTAATTCAAAACCCCATTTAGCTATGATGATAGAATTTGGTGACTGTAGTTTGCTTCAAAATAATATTGAAGAGAGAGGTTTTCAACTCTAAACGCTCTGTAGGGGAATTTTAAACTCAAAACCATCTGGAGGGGTTTTAAACTTTAAAGAAAAAGCCATCTGGAGGAGGGGGATTTAAACTCAAAACCCTTTTGGCTACGCTCATAGATTTTATAGTGTGTAATTTGCTTTTTTTTATATTGAAGAGGTACTTTTTAGCTTCAAACCCCAACTGGAGGGGGGGGGGTTAAATTCAAAACCCCTTCGGCTACGCTCATAGAATTTTGAGTGTGTAATTTGCTTTTTTTATATTGAAGATGGGGTTTATCGTAAATTTTGGAGGGGGTTTTAAAATCAAAATCTTCCTCAACTGTGCTGTTGGAATTTGGGGATTGTTGTTTGCATTTTTTTTGTTTTGTTTTATAGAAGAGGGGGATTTAACTGCAAAAACCTCTGGTAGGGGGTTTAAAATTTCAAAACCCCCTATAGGGGGTTTTAAACTCAAAGCCCCCTGGTAGAGGGATTTGTATCTCAAAACCCCCTGATAGGGGTTTTTAAAATCTCAAAACCCCCTGGTAAGGGGATTTAAACTAAAAACCCCCTGGTAGAGGGTTTTTAACTCAAAACTGCCTCGGCTGTGCTGTGGTAAGTGATGATTTAGTATTAAAATCTCACCTAAAATAAACAAAATGTAAGCAAAAATCAGTCACTTAATTCCGTTCCCCCCCCCCTTGCGGGGGAGGATTTCATTTCGGGGGGGGGGGGGTTGAACCCCAAGAACCCCCCCCTGGCTACGCCCATGATAGCTAATAAATGCTGTCAATAGTCAGTATGATTACAATGTATCCAAGAATGAACTTCGCCATGTCTGAGTATTGGATATTGGATGGCTAGGGAAGGGACGGAAACTATTCAGCAGAGCGTTAAAGAGAACTTCATCTCTTGTTTATGAGTAGATCTAGGACTTTTAAAGTAAGAATACTTATCTATCTATCTATCTATCTATCTATCTATCTATCTATCTATCTATCTATCTATAGCTGCCTGCCTGTCTCTCTGTCTGTTTGTATGTCTGCCTATCTTTCTATCTATCCAACTACCTACTAAATCCATTGATTTATGTATTCTATCTAATGTATTCTAACTTTGTAAAATAACGTCTTTTTAAATACATAGACAAGATCCAAATATGACATGAATATAGTGTTTAAAAAAACAACTTTATACTATTTCTTTCTTTACAATGTTTAAAAATCGTCATAAATGCTTTTAAAAATAGATTTTTAAACAGTTTAATAAAAACCATAACAAATTATCTACCAATTCCAAATTGAGTTACATAGTTAACCTCTCTAATTCCTTTTTTCCAGCTGGACATTAGGTCATCTATAAAAGTGCAATCTCTTTCTTGGCGTGTGTTTAATTCAATTAAAAATGAAAGTGAAGAAAAATTCTCAAGAACTAAACCAAACAAAAATTTACTCGAAAAACAATCGGGGGAAAAAAATCGTTGCAACTCCTTTATTAATCTGAATCTAATGATATTAATCAAAGAACAGACGGTGTATTGACATTTTGGACCACCTGGTATTTGTTCCGGCCCTCCATTCAAGATAAAACTAAAAGCTTTAAAGTAATTAATTAGCCACTACAATTAGCTTTCTAAACACGAATTTTCTCACTCGGTTTAATGAGGCCAACGCCTCCATGATTACAGGCACCAAACTTGTCAGCAGACGTATTTTCTTCTGTTCGCCATTTTCATTCTTTTGGTCTTATGTACCGCCTTGTTTTTTTTTTTTTTTTTTTAAAGCAGCCATTTTTTTTGTTATTATTCGTTCAGCTGTGTTATTTGGGCAGTGTTGATTTATGAGAGTCTAGCTGAAGGGGTCAGTGTGTGTGTGGGGGGGGGGTAAGGGAGGGAGCTCGTTAATTAAGGTTATGTTTGACTTACAGCGTTGGGGGATGGCGTCGACCCGTGGCGTTATACCGGTGGCTTAAAGCCCGGGCGAGGTATATCCGGATCAATAGCCGAAACACGGCCATACCTGGTCAAATTGAGCTAATCACGGAGACAACGGCACATGTCACCGCAGGGGACATCACCAACAAATGCCATCCCTATTGCTTTCTATATGCTTTCAGCTGACAAGAGTTATACTCTCTTTGCCACAATAAAAGACGAAAATCCCAAGGAAAACCTAGGAACCAAGGCGAAGGTGTTTTTTTTATTACAACTAGATTCTTTTTTTTAAAACCCAGTTGACAGATTCTCATACGGATCGAAGCAGTTCTTTGAAATGTCCAGCGCCTAAGGTTTTCTTTAATTTTTTTTCTACATTGTTTTTTTTTTTTACAAATAAGATTTCCTGACTTCTTTACATAACCTTTCCAACAGTTAACTAACTGTAACGAAACGACTAAATTTGAAACACCATTGAAGTAAATAATAATATTTTATAATACTTTTTGCTGTTGACAGTCTACAAATGTCTTCTTTAGCTAATTGACTTGATGGATTATTACCCTTATTATGTGGTGTGTGTGTGTTTTATTTGATGTGGGGAAATTCTATTCAACAGAGCATATCATCGCCATCTGATAACAGTGTTCAATCCAAATCTTTGTTCAGATTTCAAATCCCGCGTTTAAAAAGCGTCTCATTTACTGCACTAATCGATTAGCTTGCTGACTAGTGATTGGTAGTGCAGTGATAGTCGCAAGCCTGAGAAAAGAGGCTGAGTTAAAAATGTCATGTGTAGTAGAGTTTATTGATCCATGAAATAAATTGGTAAACAGTACACATTTTTTCCCCTTATAATTATCATGAACACTACAAATACATATTTAATGACCACTATTTGTAAGCGTCCATGCAAATTAGCTCCGTACTGAGACTTAATCTCTTGCAAGGTCAAGGTATCTGGCAGTTGTTTTTTTTTCGCACAGAGAGACCCCAATTGGAGCCAGTTCTATCGTTTTCAGGACCTCTGGGATCTACGAAACCACATAGTTGGCCGTAGATGCCGAATACACGAGTAGGTCAACAGCAGATAAGAAGCCAAGATTTGTGGAGAAGAAGGATTCTGTCCCATCCCCTCACAAACTTTCGACATCATTACGTGACCTTGCCGCAACCCCAGCTTTTGGGTATGATTAAATCTACTATATATATACGCGAAAATACCATTCATTGATCACGAGATCTCTTAAAAAGTCGAACGGATTCGCATGAAACTTCGTTGACATGTTCCTACCTCCTAGGTGCTCACTAAGAACTGGTTATGACAGATTCGCAACCTGACGACAGTTATTTGCGAAAAACCGAAAAGCGATATCGAGTATCTTAAAAAGAAAAAGAGAGAAGCTGTAGAAAAGTCAGAGACTGTATGTAGGACGAACATTTGTGTTGTGGGCGGGGAGGTGGTTTAAAAAGGGGGGAGGGAAGCTAATAAGTAAAATTGATAGACTTTACTCGAATTTACGGGTTAAAAGCATATGTGTCATATGTCTGTGTCATAAGGGGTATTATAAAGCGGATCTTTCTAAATTAAGTCAAATGTCAATGTCAGAGAAATGACCTAGTCGGTGGTGTACTGTTAGTATAAATGGGATGTAGTTATTTATTTTATTTTTTTACAAAAGCCGCACAACGATTGCTTTATAATAAATCTTTAATAAAATCTTAAAACTCTTTTAAATGCAACAACCTGCTACAATGATTTTGTTTCCATCAATGGTTAGACGTTACCACTAGAGCGCCTACTATGGGAGGCTAGAGCGTGGCATTATTACCAGTGTGATTGAGCACCGGCTTACACTTCGGAACAATTAAGATAAATCTCAACAAAAAGGCCGTCCTAGTACAGATTAACGCTTATAATCCCTGGTGTTATGCCAGTTGTGTTGGGCTATTTTCAAGCCGAGAAACGCTATCTCTCATTGCCTGTTAGCTCCAGTCCCACAACGTCCATGTTAGTGGATTAAATAAATACAGCAACTAAGAACGTACAAAAGATAGCCTTAAAAATATGTTATATGTTATATGTTTTCATTTGCTGGCTCATGGAGCTTAACTTCAAACATTCATTAAACATGCATTTGATTGTAAGACTGCGATATAAGGACTTATTTGAGCGTGACATCATAAAAGTTGTTTGTTTTACATGTTTCGGGTGTTTCTTCAGATCTTGAAGATAATTTCATTTTAACCCATATCTTCCCAGGGCGATGAGATATAGCAGCGGGCAGGGTCCGAACCCGGCATTCGAGACCACCGAACGACAGTTCTGTGCACAAACCACACGACCAGGCAAATGTTTGCAAACAAGAAAAATTAAAAATAAAATTCACATTTCAGTCGCCTTTATAGTTTCATAAATTATAAATCCGTCTTGTGCAGTATGTCTTAGAATTGACCAATAAGAGAGAACTAGACAATGCTCTGTATCTTGATTGCTTTGCACAAAGTGCTTACACCATGCTAAATTAATGTATAATTCGTTTCAGAAAAATAGTTCATTTTAATTAGCGAAATCACATACCCTCTGGAATACCACACGACATATCATGAGACATACCATTTGAAAAATCCCTATGACATGCCACTGGACAAACCGCGTGTGACGTACAGTATGACACACCGTATGTCAAACGATATGATATGCCATGACGTGTTATACCATGAGCAACTGCAGCCGTTTTAGATGCACAATATGTTTTGTTTCAAGTCCCAGGAAAGTGGGTTGGCTTCTGCGGGTTGTCTAGCCTGATTTAGTGTTTCTTCCTCTTCATTCTAAACCGCATTGCTGGGGGGGGGGGGGGGATGCAAACAAATAATGAGAGATGAGCTGCACAGTGGTCTATCTTTGAGGGCAGGGACATTGACTCGACTGGGTCTTTTGATAAATATGCAAATTTTAATGGCGTAGTCATCCTTCTCTCTTGTTATTCCATAAAGGTGTCGCTGGTTTTAATGTAAATACCAATATGTTCTGCTCAGAGGTGGATCATTATGCGGGATCATTTAAGAGGGTGGGGGTCAGTGGGGGGGGGGGGAAGAGTGGCATGAGAATAATTTTTCACTAATAGTTTCAAGTTTTCCTTAAGGCGAGCTGGATCAGGGAAACTTTACGAGAACGTTTTTAAAAAGGTGAACAAAATGAAATGAAATCACGACGCTCGGTTCACAGACATTTCAACGCTAATTGTTTACGACAAACAGTGCATCCAACAAACAGTGTCGGTGTCGGTGTACAAGTTGTCGGTGTACAAGTTGTCGGTGTACAAGTTGTCGATGTACAAGTTGTCGGTGTACCAGTTGTCGATGTACAAGTTGTCGATGTACCAGTTGTCGATGTACCAGTTGTCGATGTACCAGTTGTCGGTGTACAAGTTGTCGGTGTACAAGTTGTCGATGTACCAGTTGTCGGTGTCCAAGTTTTCAACAATTGTCTGGTGAACAAATTGTCGCGAACAAATTGTCGTTAAATAGGTGTCTGAGAACTACTTTGTTGGAGAACCATTAAAACTATACATTCTATGCGGAATGGTTTTGTTTGTATTCACATTTAGTGTTGTCGAATTATTGTTTCATGTCTAAATCTTCCTCTGCATCATATTACTAACATGGTTAGGTTGTTAACAGTTCTTTCTGAATATAGTTTAACACAACGCCATTCCCCCGTTTTTTAAATTTCTAAATAGAAAAAAAAACAAACAAAAGTAAAATCTTTCAATGCTTTCTGTGTGATGCCTCTGTTGTATTTGTTAAAGCAGTGTTATCTATGCTGCTATGCAGTAGAACAAAGAGCTTGAATTCTGAGACTGAATTCGTTGATTTCTACGCCTAACTACGTACTATATGTCTTACCGGTAACTTCTTTTAGATAAATTCTGTGGAAACGTTTAATGACTTGATTGTTGAGCAAGTTCTCTTCATGTGAATAACCAGCGTTGTGAATAAGTGGAGCACCTCTCTTAATAACATGGAATCTATGTACTTTTGGGTTACATTTTCAAAACAATATGTGATTATGCAATTATGCACTTATGCGATAATCCTGCCCAATGAGTTCGGCTTTCAAGGAAAATAGTAAAAAAAAAATTGTAAAAAAAAAGAAAACAAGGTTACAAAAGACAGTTTGTGTGGAAACACAAACTCAAAATAAGCCCCGAATAGGTCCACCCAGGCAGGCTTCAATATTTTCAGAAAGAACATCCACATGAAATTATATCAAAGACAAATGAGAGATAAGAATGGAGAAAGAAGGTTAACAGATCTTGTGTAGTGCCCCAACGGTCCCGCAGATCAAAGGATAGGTGTAAGTGAATGTAAAGTTAGATGTGAACCTGGCCTAACTAGTTCCCCTTTTAGACCTTGTGGTCTATAGGGCAGATGATGTAAAGTTCATCTGTTTTTGTGGCCTACGGTTAGCGAGGGTGTCATGTAGCCAGCACAACGACCAACCGACTATACTTTTCCCCAACTAATGTCAGGTACTCATTAGAGCTGAGTGGACTCAGAGGCGCCCAAAGATTCCAAAGTTGAAAATCCCAGTCTTCACCAGGATTCGAACCCGGGACCCCCGGTTCGGAAGCCATCGCGCCTCCCCTGGCCTAACTGATGTCTTATAATTGATCTAATTGTTTTGAAAAGGCTCAGTCTCTTATTCGAATCCTAAAAAAAATAAAAATAATAATAATTTCCACAATAAAAAAATGTTCAGAAAAATGAAGTTTATAAGATCACTATTCATTTTAAATTAGGTCTAACTTATAATGCATACTAATTAGCTTTTTCTCTTTAAAAAAACTGCTTGCATAACTGATTTTAAAAATTAGATTTTTCGCTTTCAGAAAAAAAAAGTAGTCGTAGCATCAGAACTTTGAATGGTCTAAAATATTGTGATGTCGGATTTTCAATATCTTTTCTAGTTTACGAGATCTAAACGGGACGGACGGACAGACGGACAGACTTTTCGCACAAAACTAATAGCGTCTTTTCCCCTTTCGGGGGCCGCTAAAAATCTAGCTTACAAACATTTACACATTTTTTTTCCAGAATTCGCCGCTAAGCCTACATTTAGATCAAGTGTATATCTATGAGCCATTTTAAAAGGGAATGAAACATTTAACTGAAGAACCTTTTGTAAGTTCTGGAGGGACAACTAAGTTTCTTTATTATTCAGGACCAGATCTACATCAGCTGCACATGACTTCCATCTTACAGGGGGCCTCCACATTGTTAACAACAATGTATCTACTAAATATAAGAAACTAGGGATTAAATGTGTCAGCACTCTATTTCTTCTTCCCCTATGTGACGTGCTTTGATTATTAAGTGCATTTATACTGAAGAGGGGCCGCCACAACAATCGTGCCCAGGGCATCCATTTACTTAAATCCGGCACTATAAGTATCATCTGAACATCTCTAAAAAAAAAGTAGCAATCTATTGATTCTGGAAACACTAAACCTGTGTAACACATAGTCACATCAATAATATGCAGTGCAGCTCATCTGATCACTTGTGCAACATAGTTGAAGAGAGTTTGTGATTTTATCAATCGACAAGGTTTTCAAGACTTAGATACGTAGCGGTAGATGTAAATAGCAACTGTTGAGAGCCAAAAATGGACAGACGTAAACATTTTTCTTCAATGACGTAAGTCGTAAGGAGAGACCATTGGCTGTTTAACAAAAAGGTCAGGTAAAGGCAGCTTGTCTACATTTTTAAGTGCTTCGAACAGAGGAAAAAAACAACTCTTGGTCCTAATGACATCATAACACATCATTATTTGTCTGACCAGTCTCCGTCTATTGCTTTTAAATATTTCATTGGAGACACTGGCTTAGTCCAGCAATAACGTATCGACCCAGGCCCAATGTTGTTACCAGTTTCTGACCTAAGTGGTCTATGACATTTCACACGTTTGAGCCCAGAATTATGGCAACGAAGGGAGGCCACCTCCTTGTGGACCAGCGTTATCGGAAACTTAGAATTACGACTTTAGGAACGTTGGAAGTGACTTGAATAACGTATTCAGAGGTTCTAGGATAAGGTATTTCAGGCAGCAGTCAGCTTCAAGCAACAGCTCAGCGGCGAGAGGCTTAGACATAAACTTCAATAAGAATATATAAGTGTGCCAAGCCTATAGTTTCTACTCAGTCTACTCAAACTCTGTACTCTGATGCACTGTTAATCTTTACCTAAATGCACGGTGAATCTTTACCTTAATGCACGGTGAATCTTTACCTAAATGCACGGTGAATCTTTACCTTGATGCACGGTGAATCTTTATCTAAATGCACGGTGAATCTTTACCTTAATGCACGGTGAATCTTTACCTAAATGCACGGTGAATCTTTACCTAAATGTACGGTGAATCTTTACCTAAATGCACGGTGAATCTTTACCTAAATGCACGGTGAATCTTTACCTAAATGCACGGTGAATCTTTACCTAAATGCACGGTGAATCTTTATCTTGATGCAGGGTGAATCTTTACCTAAATGCACGGCGAATCTTTATCTTGATGCACGGTGAATCTTTACCTAAATGCACGGTGAATCTTTACCTTGATACACGGTTAATATTTACCTTAATGCACGGTGAATCTTTACCTTGATGCTCGGTGAATCTTTACCTAAATGGACAGTGAATCTTTACCTTGATAGACGGTTAATATTTACCTTAATGCACGGTGAATCTTTACCTTGATGCACGGTGAATCTTTATCTTAATGCACGGTGAATCTTTACCTTAAAGGCGTTTACTCTGGAGTTGTTTTTGTTATGAAGACTATCGGGTGACCGCTGACCTCGTTGTGCAATGTTTTGAGCACTGTGGAGAGTTCTGGTCATTGATCACGTAATATAAGTACTCTATACTATTGAAAGGAATGAAGCTGCAGAATAATATTGCCCTGGACCTCGCATTTACATATAACATGCATTTTTCCCGATCAGAAGAGCTGCTGCTGCTGCTGATTTATAGGTTTGGGTTCGAATACTAACTTAGACGACTGTGGCTAGTAGTTTTGCGCCCATCTGGACCAAAGCACAATGCAGTGGCCAGACATTTTTGGAAACACATATTGTCTTAAAAAAGAAAACTCTTTCTTTGTACCGCTATGTCACTCCAGCAATCAATGAAATTAGAGAAACAAATGAATGGCCTGCTTCCAGTTTACTTCCTCATAGCACATTGAAGGTTACAATGTTTTATAGCGAACATTTTTTTTCTTTTGAACTTCAAACGTAATAATAATGTAATGTATAAGAGCGCTGTTAATAAACAAAATGTAGGCTCAAGGCGCTGTGATAACATTACACATATAAACACGAGAGCTAAATTGACAAACTAATCTAAAAAGGTTTTAAACAGGTAGGTCTAAATGTTCTTCTTGAATGTAGTGTAGTATGTTGTCTGTCTGAGATCAATGGGGAGTGAGTTCCAAACATTAAAACCTAGGTTTAAATTATATTCACAATGTAGGTTTTAATAGTTCTTACAGCCCATGTATCATCAGTTCTTACAAACTATGCTTAAACAGTTCTTACCAAACCAGGTTTAAGCAATCCTTAGAGACCTGGTTTAAGCAAATCTTACAGACCAGGTTTAAGCAATTCTTACAAACCAGGTTTAAGCAATTCTTACAGACCAGGTTTAAGCAATTCTTACAAACCAGGTTTAAGCAATTCTTACAGACCAGGTTTAAGCCATTCTTACAAACCAGGATTAAGCAGTTCTTACCAAAGCAGGTTTAAGCAATTTTAACAAACCAGATTCTAGCCATTCTTACCAAACCAGATTTAAGCAGTTCTTACCAAACCAGATTTAAGCAGTTCTAACCATACAAGGTTTAAGCATGTCTTACAATCTGGGTATAGTGTCATCGATTAAATATGTTAATAAAAGATAGAAATTATAACAACTTAGCCGAGTCAATGTCTTCTATTAATGTTGTCACTATGACACATTTGATTTACTAACATTTTGTTTATACTTTATACATTTGAATAACTTTGTGCAGACGTACACTAAGACAAGGCCTATACAAAACACATACACTAAACACAAGGCCTATACAACACACATACACTAAACACAAGGCCTATACAACACACATACAGACGCTCTAAGCTGAGTCTACATACAGAACAAAATCTATCTGTTCTTTGCCACAGTCACTCACTCGAGATCCATAAAGAGGTATTGGCTCAGCAATGTTGTTAAAAAGCCTGATCTTGGTGGCTGGGTTTATATTCCTTGATCCCCCAAAATGATTAAGTCAAGTACATGAAGTCAAGAAGCGGATACATGAAAGACATTAGTGTCCCACTGAATTCAAGCAAGACTCACAAGCATAAAGGAAATTTGTAACTCAAATATATTTATTTCCTTTAACTCACTGAAATCCATTAGAGACGTGTAGAGGTCTTGAGGTGTTGTGAAACAAGAGAAAACTTTTTTTTTCTTCTAATTTGTCATTGCCGCAGAAGCCGGTTGGATTCTAGGATTTTTAATCAAAATCTAAAAATACTTTTCTGATGTCATTTCTATAAAAAGAATCTGATAACGCGTCGCCATTGACAAGACAAAATAGACACCCTCTTAAGGGGATCGGGAGGGGGAGGGATATTGAATTTTGTTTAACAAAATATATGTCAAAAACAAAAAAAATAAATTTAAATATGATATAAAAGTGTACATTTTTATGCCAATTAACATTTGTCTCATTAAGAAAATACGATGTCATTTCGGTAGTTGAAAAGTATTTTTTTTAAATGCACATAGATTTATACTTTATACATGAAAGCGGAATTCATTTTTTATTTCAATGAATATTTTTTGTTTGTTTCAATATGAGAACAGGATGCGCTGTCAACACTTATGCATTGTGTCCCCTTGGCGGCTCTAGTGTTTCTATTAGCGAGGGCAGGGGGAGAGAATAAGGGGACTTAACACAATGCGACTGCATGGGAAAACTGCAGGCAGAGTTGACAGGGGCAGCAAAGAGCGAATCTTCAACACGTCTGCTCAAGAAGTGGACGCTGTCCTTCGTCCACTCGTGTGCTAGCGCGCGCATGCGCGTGTAAGTGTGACAGGGGGACCAAAATAAAGGGGGGAGGGTGACTGGGGTGCCACCCAAGACCTGGGATGAGGCGGTAGATTTTTTTTATATCAGCTCTGAAGGCGCCAGAAGGGAGTGGATTTCCCGATGTCTTGTCTTTTCTAGATTGACATTCAACGGTGTGTGTGTGTATGCATGTAATGAGCGAGTGGGTTGATTACTTAACGTTTTTAATTGGCTTTAGAATGATAAGAATCCAAGTGAGTTACAGGGAGTGTATAGCTCTAGTCTATAAAGAGCTGGAGGCGCGGCGGCTGAGCGGTAAAGCGCTTGGCTTCCGAACCGGGGTCCCGGGTTCGAATCCTGGTGAAGAGTGGGATTTTTTATTTTGGGATCTTTGGGTGCCTCTGAGTACATCCAGCTCTAATAGGTACCTGACATTACTTGGGGAAAAGTAAAGGCGGTTGGTCGTTGTGCTGGCCCATGACACCCGCGTTAACCGTAGGCCACAGAAAAAGATGATCTTTAAATCATCTGCCCTATAGACCAGGGGCGGACTGGGTATGAAAATCGGCCCGGGCATTACCATATAAACCGGCCCACAAATGGCATGTAATATATTTTCGATGTGGGGAGGGGGGGGGATTTTACCCCATATATATATATATATATATATATATATATATATATATATATATATATATATATATATATATATATATATATATTAGTGTGTGTGTATATGTAATTAATCTTCCTTACATTCTGATCTTTCATTCTTTAAAAGTTTTTTCTAGCCTAGAATACTCTCTTCCTATAATTAGTGGAAAGGTAGTACACACAGCCAAAGCGAAGCCCCGGAACCAAGCATTATTTCCGTTATTTTAAGCTTTAAAAATGCATATTCTGAGGTATCTACAATGTAATTAGCCTCCTACTCTTCCGCTAAAAAAATTTCCAAAACCAAATCTGCTATTCAATGGAGTCCAGTGACTGGTAGAAAATGGTAACTATAGTTTTGCTTTAGATTTTGTATTGGAGGGGGAAGGGAAACCACAAAACCCTTTTGGGCAAGGCTCGTGAAATTTGGTGTCTGGAGTTTGCTTAAGTTGGCTACACTGGGGCAGTAAGTAAAGTTTCCCTTTCAGACAATGAGGTCTGAGGCAAGTGATGGTTTGAAGACCCTCCCCTCTCGGCAATGCCCATGTGTTATATTATAGGTGTAAGTCTAATTCTCTATAAAATATATAAAGTTTGATAACGCATCGAAAACTGGATCTATGCATTCGTAGGATTACATAATGTATTCTATTTATACATGTATGTAGTCTGAAAACTATAAACAATACAATAGCAGCCTAATGTGTTTCAAGCTATTTGGTATTACTTATTAGATTACAGACATTTCTTAAAAAAAAAAAAGATTGTCAAGTCGTACGCATTTCATTTGTCAATATAGTCATGCATGTTGATCTGTGACTTAAAATATGCTAAATCATTGGTTTTCCTGGCTGACTCAGGCAACCCATTCCATTAAAAGATAAGAAAAAGCAGAACCGTTAAAGAGGTACTTATTTAATGTGAAAAGCTCTTGCTTCCTCTTAGTACATTCTCACAAACGCGATTTGTATATGAATATACCATGACCCACTATTTAAAATATAAATGTCCTTTCATTAAATATTCGATGTCACAGCGCTATATAAATTATTGTAAGAATTTTCACCATGAATGACTTCATACTAAGCATAAGTTTGCCATTAATTATAATAGTATAAAAATTGATTTAGATCTAGACTTATTTTTTAATTAAATACTTTTTTTTTTATTTTTAGATCTATGTTATTAAAAATAAACTAAAAGAAACTTACTTTGTCTTTTCAAATCGCATAAAGCAGATCTTTAAACCCATATTGAACTGTGAATAAGTTGGGGGTGGTTAGCAATTTCGCGGCTGTGTGTAAGTGTTAAAGTTAGTTTTTTTTTTGCTGCGTTATATCAATGTTTTCTAACTTAACCTCTCTCATCCCTCTTTTTGGTTAAATTTCATTGGAACCATTAAAAGACGGGGGAGGGAAGGAGCACACAAAAAAAGGGAGTGTCACCAAAGGCCCACGCCGACCAGCAAAATGATTAGGCCAACACCACCCACGAGGACAAAAAAGCAGTCCATGCCGCTCGTGCATAGCAGAAAGTATGGTCTAACGTTTTGCAAATGATAATAGGCCTACGTACAGTGTATTTTTTTTTTTAATATTCTTGTTGAATTTCAAACAAAATTAATTGTAATAAGAATAAAAAAAAATAAAAAAAAACAAGAAAACGTGTTTGGGCCTTTTGTGTCTTGCTGCTGTCACTTTTTTTTTAAAGTTGTCTGCATTGATTTTTTTTTTCTTTGGTCGCGACCTGACCGGCCCATTTGCCCATATAGCCAGTCCGCCCCTGCTATAGACCATAAGGTCTGAAAGTGGAACTTTACTTTCTTTACTATAGAGAACTAGTCGATGCTTTAAGATAATTATGGTTAATATATTAATATTTTTTATTGCATAATATTCATGAGTATAAAACATTTAAGTAAATTTTTGTTTTGTTTTGTGTTTGTTTAAACTTACAATGAGATATTTGTATCTGCCAATAATGCGTGTGCGACATTACTTTTTCTTGTTGTCTAAGTAAAACATGTCTTCTAGTCCCAAGATTAAAGCACCTTCGTCCCTAAAGTCCAGGTCAAAGGTCATGGGTCAAATGCGTTGTTAAATTTATTATATGGTCATATTGTAAAACAAAAACAAACACCAAACAACCTTTAATATGTACAATTATACTTGTGACAGACAGTTGGATGATACAGTCTTATATAACAAGGAAAAAAAAGAGAAAAGAGAGAGAGAGAGAGAGAGAGAAGAGAGTGTGTATATATATATATATATATATATATATATATATATATATATATATATATATATATACTTAGGGTAAGAAGAAGTCTAAAAGAGTACTTTCCCTTTCTCAGAGCCATTTCTCACAGTTGGTCTAACCAGAGACGCGGACATCAGTCTCCCCCTAACGCCTTAACGTTAAGATCAGTCACAGTTTGTTAGGATAGGTCAGTGAATGACTGAAAGCTCGTTAGGCCAGTGGTCAGCTGTGAATAGATTCTGGGTAATTAGCATCTTGATCAGGGCTGGATACAAACCAACGGGTCAGAGGGGAGAAAGTGGTAACAGAAGAAAGGAAGATTCCGAACTTTTACTGGACTGGTCACTGGAATATAACACTGTTCAGTAGGACAATGAAAAAAAAAATTGGAAAAGGTTGTTATAATGTAATGTTATAATGAAAAGCACCGGTACCTTAAAGTTATTGATATGAAAAGTTCATGTGATTAAGATATTTTCTAAGCGTCCCACGCAGTCGAATGTAGATGTTTAGTTTAGATTGAATTTAATAATATTAGCATTGCTTAGACTGCACAGACCCGTAAGTTAGGGAACTTGTGCATATAATAAAGAAATAGAAACAACAGGACTGTCCGATAGAGCAGTGCTTCCCAAACTGTTTCATTAACGGAACACTTCGCTTATTCTGAGTATTTAGCGGAACACTTTGCTTATATTTTTTTATAGAAAGGTTAATTCACGTGCCGGCCTACTAGTTATTCCAGTAGTTCGTGGTACACCTATTCAGGCCTCGGGAACACTAGGGTTCTGAGAATACAGTTTTGGAAACACTGCGATAGAGAATGTCAATAACAGAAACGTAGAGGGAGGAAGGAAAGAACGTAAAGGCAAGAGTTGGAGAGAGAGAGTTAGAGGGAGAGAGAGAGAGTTAGAGGGAGAGAGAGAGAGTTAGAGGGAGAGAGAGAGAGAGAGAGAGGGAGAGAGAAGGAGGTCAAAAGTAAGGTAAAAAAGATTGGGAGAAGAACTAAAGAGTGATTTCCAATGATAGATAGATAGATAGATAGATAGATAGATAGATAGATAGATAGATAGATAGATAGATAGATAGATAGATAGATAGATAGATAGATAGATAGATAGTTAGATAGATAGTAAAAGAGAGAGAGACCAAGAGTGACTGATGAACTCATCCAGGACGGTGTGAACATTAATTCCAGAACGTGTTGACCTGTACGACTACTGCGTGGGAGGTGATGGACGATACGGCCAGTGGTTTAATTACCGCGGACGTAACTGCTCAACCCAGGCCGCAAGATGGCGCCACGTGCCATGTCTTTCTGACATACAATTGTCATGCGCACGTCCAATCTTCGTTTGCCCATCGCTGACCTTCAAATAGTGTCAACAAACACATGTGGCCAGCTGTGGGGACAACTGCACCTCCATTAGAGAATCGACCAGACTTTGAATGCTTTTTTTTTTTTTTTACCCTTTTTTTCTCTTCTTTCTATAACACAATGTATTTCATTCTGTCTCTCTCTTTCTTTCTCATTCTGTCCTTCTCACAAACACGCACATGTTCTCTCTGTATTTGTGTGTGTGTTTTGTGCATGTGTGGAGGTTTTGCCTCTTTATTGACAAAAAGGAACAGAAGCACAGCTTATCAGACATACAATATTGACCTTTATAGCTTTCGTTGATCAATCTTATTGAAATAAAACTGTAGTTGTCTGTCTGTCTTTAATTTATGATTGTGGCATTGGATTAATAAATACATAAATATACATAAAACAAAACAGGTTTTATGCATTAAAAAAAAACACAAAAAAAACATTGAATTCTATTTCATAGTATTATTTTTGTAGCATTTTTTAAAAAAATATATAAAGAAATACATCCATAAACAAAATAAAAAAGGTTTTATGTGACTTGAAACTGAACAAAAATTGTGATTGTATTTTATATCATTATTTTGTTGTAACAAAATCTCTATATACAATAAGCAGTATTCACTTCATTTCTGCAGAGGATATTATTTGGGGTAGGTCCTACACTTTCAAAATAAATGTTTCATTTGAGCGAAAAGTAAGAAAGATATTTTTTTTTAAAGTATAAAAGCGAAAGTAAAAAAAAAAAAAGCGAAACAAAAATTTAACGATTTTCTGCAATGTGTCCCTTGAACTTGATTGGTTGCTAAGCGATAAAGCAATTGTTATTTCGCCATTAATCCCCTAGAAACGACACAAACAAGCAAACAGCTGAGGTGAACAATGGACTCGGGTCTGGGGGAAAGAAAATGAGAGAGAAGAGAAATAAAGAGAATAGAAACAACAGCACAACGGCTCTGTCAACAAAAATTGTCGGACAGAGAGGAGAAATTAAATCAACTGGACACCGGGGCTGGACACATGCGGCACTACAAGCTAGCCTTCCAGCTGGCCGTCTGTCTGCTAATGTCCCCCCTCCCATTAATTTGCATAAAGTCCAGTGTGATTTCTAAATGACCGGCAGTAGGCCAATGGAGTTACACGGCGGCTGTCAGAATTTGGGACAGGAATCTGAAATTCTGTTTCTATTATCAGACTTAAGCTGCTTCGCTCCACGGGCAGCGGCTCTTTTGATGCATTGCAAAAATTATCCGTGAATCTGTCATACATGGAGTACGTCTTTAAAAATATTTCTTATTCTAGCTTATCGATCAGTTGACAACAGAACTCTCAGATCTAGATTAGTACATAATTTATAAGGCTTTATGATTGTTACAAACCGTGTTGGTGAAAAGGAAAAGATAGTAAAGCTCAGTCGTTCAGGTGTATCAGTATAGTGAAGAAGTTCAGGAGTATCAGTATAGTGAAGAAGTTCAGGAGTATCAGTATAGTGAAGAAGTTCAGGTGTATCAGTATAGTGAAGAAGTTCAGGTGTATCAGTATAGTGAAGAAGTTCAGTCGTTCAGGTGTATCAGTATAGTGAAGAAGCTCAGTCGTTCAGGAGTATCAGTATAGTGAAGAAGCTCAGTCGTTCAGTTGTATCAGTATAGTGAAGAAGCTCAGGAGTATCAGTAAAGTGAAGAAGTTCAGGAGTATCAGTATAGTGAAGAAGTTCAGTTGTATCAGTATAGTGAAGATGTTCAGGAGTATCAGTATAGTGAAGAAGATCAGGAGTATCAGTATAGTGAAGAAGTTCAGGAGTATCAGTATAGTGAAGAAGTTCAGTCGTTCAGGTGTATCAGTATAGTGAAGAAGTTCAGTCGTTTAGGTGTATCAGTATAGTGAAGAAGCTCAGTCGTTCAGGAGTATCAGTATAGTGAAGAAGCTCAGTCGTTCAGTTGTATCCGTATAGTGAAGAAGCTCAGTCGTTCAGGTGTATCAGTATAGTGAAGAAGTTCAGTCGTTCAGGTGTATCAGTATAGTGAAGAAGTTCAGTGGTTTAGGTGTATCAGTATAGTGAAGAAGTTCAGTCGTTCAGGTGTATCAGTATAGTGAAGAAGTTCAGTCGTTCAGGTGTATCAGTATAGTGAAGAAGTTCAGTCGTTTAGGTGTATCAGTATAGTGAAGAAGCTCAGTCGTTCAGGAGTATCAGTATAGTGAAGAAGCTCAGTCGTTCAGTTGTATCCGTATAGTGAAGAAGCTCAGTCGTTCAGGTGTATCAGTATAGTGAAGAAGTTCAGTCGTTCAGGTGTATCAGTATAGTGAAGAAGCTCAGTCGTTCAGGTGTATCAGTATAGTGAAGAAGCTCAGTCGTTCAGGTGTATCAGTATAGTGAAGAAGTTCAGTCGTTTAGGTGTATCAGTATAGTGAAGAAGTTCAGTCGTTCAGGTGTATCAGTATAGTGAAGAAGTTCAGTGGTTTAGGTGTATCAGTATAGTGAAGAAGTTCAGTCGTTCAGGTGTATCAGTATAGTGAAGAAGTTCAGTCGTTCAGGTGTATCAGTATAGTGAAGAAGTTCAGTCGTTCAGGTGTATCAGTATAGTGAAGAAGTTCAGTCGTTTAGGTGTATCAGTATAGTGAAGAAGCTCAGTCGTTCAGGAGTATCAGTATAGTGAAGAAGCTCAGTCGTTCAGTTGTATCCGTATAGTGAAGAAGCTCAGTCGTTCAGGTGTATCAGTATAGTGAAGAAGTTCAGTGGTTTAGGTGTATCAGTATAGTGAAGAAGTTCAGTGGTTTAGGTGTATCAGTATAGTGAAGAAGTTCAGTCGTTCAGGTGTATCCGTATAGTGAAGAAGTTCAGTCGTTCAGGTGTATCAGTATAGTGAAGAAGTTCAGTGGTTTAGGTGTATCAGTATAGTGAAGAAGTTCAGTGGTTTAGGTGTATCAGTATAGTGAAGAAGTTCAGTCGTTCAGGTGTATCAGTATAGTGAAGAAGTTCAGTCGTTTAGGTGTATCAGTATAGTGAAGAAGCTCAGTCATTCAGGAGTATCAGTATAGTGAAGAAGTTCATTCGTTCAGGTGTATCAGTATAGTGAAGAAGTTCAGTCGTTCAGGTGTATCAGTATAGTGAAGAAGTTCAGTCGTTCAGGTGTATCAGTATAGTGAAGAAGTTCAGTCGTTTAGGTGTATCAGTATAGTGAAGAAGCTCAGTCGTTCAGGAGTATCAGTATAGTGAAGAAGCTTGTCGTTCAGTTGTATCAGTAAAGTGAAGAAGTTCAGTCTTTCAGGTGTATCAGTAAAGTGAAGAAGTTCAGTCGTTCAGGTGTATCAGTATAGTGAAGAAGTTCAGTCGTTCAGGTGTATCAGTATAGTGAAGAAGTTCAGTCGTTCAGGTGTATCAGTATAGTGAAGAAGCTCAGTCGTTCAGGTGTATCAGTATAGTGAAGAAGTTCAGTCGTTCAGGTGTATCAGTATAGTGAAGAAGTTCAGTCGTTCAGGTGTATCAGTATAGTGAAGAAGTTCAGTCGTTCAGGTGTATCAGTATAGTGAAGAAGTTCAGTCGTTCAGGTGTATCAGTAAAGTGAAGAAGTTCAGTCTTTCAGGTGTATCAGTATAGTGAAGAAGTTCAGGTGTATCAGTATAGTGAAGAAGTTCAGGTGTATCAGTATAGTGAAGAAGCTCAGTCGTTCAGGAGTATCAGTATAGTGAAGAAGTTCAGTGGTTTAGGAGTATCAGTCTAGTGAAGAAGTTCAGTCGTTCAGGTGTATCAGTATAGTGAAGAAGCTCAGTCGTTCAGGTGTATCAGTATAGTGAAGAAGCTCAGTCATTCAGGAGTATCAGTCTAGTGAAGAAGTTCAGTCGTTCAGGTGTATCAGTATAGTGAAGAAGCTCAGTCATTCAGGAGTATCAGTCTAGTGAAGAAGCTCAGTCGTTCAGGTGTATCAGTATAGTGAAGAAGTTCAGTCGTTCAGGTGTATCAGTATAGTGAAGAAGTTCAGTCGTTCAGGTGTATCAGTATAGTGAAGAAGTTCAGTCGTTCAGGTGTATCAGTATAGTGAAGAAGTTCAGTCGTTCAGGTGTATCAGTATAGTGAAGAAGTTCAGTCGTTCAGGTGTATCAGTAAAGTGAAGAAGTTCAGTCTTTCAGGTGTATCAGTATAGTGAAGAAGTTCAGGTGTATCAGTATAGTGAAGAAGTTCAGGTGTATCAGTATAGTGAAGAAGTTCAGTCGTTCAGGTGTATCAGTATAGTGAAGAAGTTCAGTCGTTCAGGTGTATCAGTATAGTGAAGAAGTTCAGGTGTATCAGTATAGTGAAGAAGTTCAGTCGTTCAGGAGTATTAGTATAGTGAAGAAGTTCAGTCGTTCAGGTGTATCAGTATAGTGAAGAAGTTCAGTCGTTCAGGTGTATCAGTAAAGTGAAGAAGTTCAGTCTTTCAGGTGTATCAGTATAGTGAAGAAGTTCAGTCGTTCAGGTGTATCAGTATAGTGAAGAAGTTCAGTCGTTCAGGTGTATCAGTATAGTGAAGAAGTTCAGTCGTTCAGGTGTATCAGTAAAGTGAAGAAGTTCAGTCTTTCAGGTGTATCAGTATAGTGAAGAAGTTCAGTCGTTCAGGTGTATCAGTATAGTGAAGAAGTTCAGTCTTTCAGGTGTATCAGTATAGTGAAGAAGTTCAGGTGTATCAGTATAGTGAAGAAGTTCAGGTGTATCAGTATAGTGAAGAAGTTCAGTCGTTCAGGTGTATCAGTATAGTGAAGAAGTTCAGGTGTATCAGTATAGTGAAGAAGTTCAGTCGTTCAGGTGTATCAGTATAGTGAAGAAGTTCAGTCGTTTAGGTGTATCAGTATAGTGAAGAAGTTCAGGTGTATTAGTATAGTGAAGAAGTTCAGTCGTTCAGGTGTATCAGTATAGTGAAGAAGTTCAGTCGTTCAGGTGTATTAGTATAGTGAAGAAGTTCAGTCGTTCAGGTGTATCAGTATAGTGAAGAAGTTCAGTCGTTCAGGTGTATCAGTATAGTGAAGAAGTTCAGTCGTTTAGGTGTATCAGTATAGTGAAGAAGTTCAGGTGTATTAGTATAGTGAAGAAGTTCAGTCGTTCAGGTGTATCAGTATAGTGAAGAAGTTCAGTCGTTCAGGTGTATCAGTATAGTGAAGAAGTTCAGTCGTTCAGGTGTATCAGTATAGTGAAGAAGTTCAGGTGTATTAGTATAGTGAAG